>NC_133326.1:155650112-155882612 GCF_042186555.1 Aquarana catesbeiana | reverse complement strand
ACCCATGCTCTTACCTACACTAACTAAAAAAAAACACACACGTTTTGGCTGGAGTTGGGCTTAAGAAATTGCACAGCAAAAAACACACAAATGTTCAAATCTTACCTTCTCCATCCCCAAAAAACTGAAACTTTAACAATACACACTAGTCCACTTGCAGTAGATTAATAAATACTAAATAAAGCAATAAAAGCTGCTGGATTTGACAAAAAGAATTTGTTTTAGGTTTAGTGATATGGTTTTTACATGAAAAATACATTTCACTATCATTTTTATTTGCACATAATTTTTAAATTTTTAATAATTTTATACAGCGCTGTATTTTATTATTTACATTTCACTATCAGCCTAGAAGAGACATGAGTAGTAATAAGAGGTCTTGTGTGGTACGCCTGCGAACACTGAAGAGTTAAATGTGGCTGTTCAGAGAGGAAGATGTAATAGACTATCCAGCTGTGTGCGGGGAGCCTGGAGTGCATAGGTTAAGAGGCATGCTCCACTGTGCATATACGCAACACCAACAACTGTCATCCTCTTATTTCAGGCACATTGAAGGTTTTTATTTAAACCATACACACAAGCAACTCTCTAAATTCAAACCAATGTTTCCAACCAAAACCACTGCACATATAAAATCAGCACAAAAACACCACAAACAGCCTTGTTCAACTATTTCATGTAGAACTAAAAGGAAAACCTTTTTATTCCATTTAACATTAAGAATAAGGGAGGTGTCAGATTTTTGCCATCTGTATTGCATTCAGGAGATTTTCCCCTTCACTTTGAGGAATCCCTGGTTCCAGTACTTTAAAATAGTTCATTTCTTTATTGATATCAATGTTTAACCACTTGACCTCCTGAAGATTTACTCCTTCATGACCAGGCCATTGTTTGCTAAGTAATTTTAACTGGTAATTGCATGGCCGTGCGACACTGTTCCCAAATAATAATTTATAGCGTTTTCTTTCCCACAAATAGAGCTCTCTTTTGGTGATATTTGATCACCTCTGCGGTTATTTTTGCGCTATAAATGAAAAAAGGCTGACCAAAACAAAACAAAAAAAAAAAAGAAAACTAATACACAATATTTTTTACTTTCTGCTATAAAACATACCATAAAAAAAAAAAAAAAAAGGTCTTCATCAATTTAGGCCAATATGTAGTCTGCTACATATTTTTGGTAAAAAAAAAAATCCCAAACTATGGGATATTTTTTTTTTTTTTTTTTTTTTTTTTTTTACCAGTAATACAGGCGATCAACTTGTAACGGGATTGCAATATTGCGGAGGACAAAAATAGGACACCTGACACTTTTTGGAGACCAGTGACACCAATACAGTGATCAGTGCTAAAAAGTATGCACAGTCGCTGTACTAATGACACTTTAGCAGAAAAGGGGTTATCAGGGTAAGTGATCTGGCGCAGAGTGACCACCCTGCTGCAGTAAATGTATGGTGGGCAAGTGGTTAAAACCCATCTTATCCACTTCCAGGCTGGGCCTTTTTCTGGCAATTTTTGTTTACAGGTAAGTATTTTTTGCTAGAAAATTAGTTAGAACCCCCAAACAGTATGTACTGTTTAAAAAGCAGAGGCCCTAGAGCAGTGTTTCTCAACCTTTTTTTACCTTGGAGGAACCCCTGGCAACAAGTTTGAGATCTCAAGGAACCCCTGAAATAATGTTCACATCTACAACTCACGGAACATTGGTATGATCAGCGAGCTGTTAAGAAAAATTAATTTGTAGAAATAGCATTAAATAAAAGAATAAGTATTAAAATGTATCTAATTAATGTGCAACTTGTGCTTTATTTTCCTGCAGAGCTGATCCACTCAGGGCACATGACATATATATATGTGCAAGGTCCTTGAATTCAGTGCAGCACCCAGCGCTTAGATAGATGAGGCAAAAATATCTTCTTACCAGATCCAAAGACCTATCAAGGTCTATATTTGCATCTGTGAGCTTTATTACCCCTCACATTAGGTGGAGATTATCTTGGCTTGGCTTATCCAGCCTTTCCGCTCACCGACATACAATATCAGAGCTTTGAAAAATACTTGGTACTCCTGGATATGGGGAAATCTGTGACACCAAGGGATAATAGAGAAGTTGTCAGCAATCATCCCTTGGTGTCACAGATTTCCCCATATCCAGAAGTACCAAGTATTTTTCAAGGCTCTGATATTGTCGGTGAGCGGAAAGGCTGGATAAGCCAAGCCAAGATAATCTCCACCTAATGTGAGGGGTAATAAAGCTCACAGATGCAAATATAGACCTTGATAAGTCTTTGGATCTGGTAAGAAGATATTTTTGCCTCACCTATCTAAGCGCTGGGTGTTGCACTGAATTCAAGGACCTTGCACATTATCACTTTATGGATTCTGAGCCTCGCCAGGCACACTGAAGGCGACGTGAAGCAAAAACGTCCTCTAGGCAACTGAGGTATCACTTTAACTATATAATAAAAAAAAGCAATTAAAATATCTACAGTACAAACACAAATTCAAATAAAATAAAAATCAATTCAATTACCATAACCTTTCATAATTTATTAATTTTAAAAAGGTTTCCATCATAAGCCTGGTTATGTCTGTCTTTCAACACCCTCCAGACCTATTCCCCGAAGCTCAATCACAACGTAGGAATGCACAGGCATCAACCAAGTTAAAAGAAAGTGAAAAAGTTTCTACTATAGAAAAGTGAAAGAAGAAACACTGGATGACTAAGACCCATGAGTGTGGCCTGCTGGGATGTAGTGGCATTCCTCATTTTCTATATGAATCACTCTGCCAGTGGAGCTGAACCTAAATGGTCCACTGAGGATATCAAATGAGAACTTCACCACTTTCCTGTGGCACCAGAACTTCCTGAGTTTGGCAGCTTGGTGTGCATTGGTCAGAAGCTATTATTTCCAAGAACTATATACTCAAGAGGACCTGTCATAAGCAATTAGAGTGTATAACGCAGGAGAATAGAAGTGATTTAAATGGAGGAAATCTAGTTTGAGTACATATACAGATCAGTAAACAAGAGAAGTTCTTCCCAACTACTGTTCAATACATGCCAGATGCTAAAAATATGTTAAGAAAAAAAAAAAAAAAAGGGGGGTGGGGGGTGGGAAGGGGAAAAAGGAAAAAGATTTCTGCTTTTTAAAACTGAAAAAAATAAAAATCTCGGCAACTGGTCTCTTAGAACCAATTCCTAACCCAATAAATCCAATGTTCTTTGCCAGAAGACATAAAATGGCTTGCCTTTAAAAATGGACAATATTCTATAAGTTAACTTTGTAAATGGGGACTTGCCAAATCCCAGAAGCCAGGCAGCATGCCTACAAGAACGAAACCTTTCTTCACATCCAATGTTTTCTTTGAGTCTTCTCTATTGTTTTCAATGGATGCAAATGCTTCCTAGGACTTGCATTTAAAATGTTAAAGAAAAACGCCATCTTTCCACACAATTTACAAGCTGGCCCAAACAAAACAATCTATGTCTCTCAATAACCTGTGAGGCAGTTGGATGCGCGGTACTGTATGTAGCTGTGCGTTACATACAGCAACAGCATACCGCACTGTGTCCTGGGTGCGAACCGAGACCAGTCTCATACAGGGAACACAGAAGTCTACTGCAGTGGCGCTCAGCCGCTCAGAGCAAGCGATGTATTCCATCAATGAATATAAAGCTCCTCTGATTGACTCCGCCAACAGACTACGGCAGACACACATACTAAAAGCAAGGAAGAGAACTGTGCTACACTATAGTTAAATTTTTTTGTAAAGCTAGCTCCGCCCAACGTGTTTCCCCATACAGGGCATCACCTGCGATATGTATTACCCTCTCATGGTCGGGATACCAGGCAAGTGGTGATCTATGTGGCTGCTGAGATAAGACAGTGAGAGCGTCGGCTCATTAAGGTGGAATATAGAAAGTGCTGATGATCTCCTTATACCAGATATCAGTCTGGTAAACAGCCTCTTTGTCCCAAGGAGCACATCTTTGACACTGAAGCACTTTTCATGGTTTTTCACACAGAACCCTTTTTGTCTAAGCACTTGGATGGATTTTTTTTTTTTTTTAAAGATCAAGTTTTTTGGGAAAAATATGAATGAATTGTATTCACTTATTATTATTCAGGATTTATATAGCACCGACAGCTTACACAGTGCTTTACAACTTGAGGGTAGACGGTACAAATACAATACACTTTTATACAGTAGAAATCAGAGGGCCCTGCTTGTTATGAATTTCTCTTGCACATTTAAAAAGGTATATGAACTGACAGCCAAATTTAGTTTACATATTGTTATTTTGCACATGTGAAATGTTCTTTAGATCTTTACCTACCTCCTCATCTACTGAATCTGGAGTGTACTTTCCAAGTAATACTCAAAGGTGCAGGCTGACACACTGGAATAGCTATCGCAAAGATTACCCCTTGACTGAGATATTCCTGTCTAAGGCCTAAAGGACACGTGATTTCTTACCTAAATTAGGTGAAAACATGTTTTCAGCCTTATACCTTTGGTACTAACCCACAAGCACTCGTCACCACATACACCCCAAACAGTTCTCTCTTGGATCTTGCTCCCTTAACACCCTCCCCACCAAACCTATTCTTCTACCTATCCCCACTCTCGCTTATCCTCTTTACATACCTCCCTCTCCCATATCCTCCTAGGTCTTTCCTTTCTCCACCCCACTCCAAACTTCCTTGGTTACACCAACACCCTGCCTCGCAATGTCGAGCCCCCATGAGGCTTCTGCTGGTGCCATATTTAGAGGTGCAAGTATACCCTTTTCTAAATATGTTTCATGGAAGGTGTCAGAAGTATTGGGATTGAGAGGCTATTTTGTTCGTAAATTTACCTCCCCAACTCGAGCCAGATCACATTCCTCAAAAAAAAAAAAAAAAAAAAAAAAAAAAACCTGGAAAACTGCAGGCTTTCCCTGAAGGATTTAACGGTCCTCAGAGTAAATTTCAATTACATCCTCCCATTTATCCACCTCTCAACACACGTCAATTATGCGACAGCTGGCACATTCAACACACCTTCACATACAATTATGCGACAGCTGGCACATTCAACACACCTTCACATACAAAGTATCAACCAAACTGGTTGGTTATAAAAAAAAAAAAAAAAAAAGGGGGGGGGGGGGGGGTTAGGGGAAGAGGACAGCCTGGATTGGGAACATTACATTCTATGAGCACACCTCATCAACAATCCAGCTTCAAATCCCCAATGTACCCTTGCAACAGGTGTGTCTCAATCTTTTGGAAAAGAACGGAAAGTGTACTAAGACCTCGCCTCTCAATTGCATCTGAGACCAACTCAGGCTCCAAGACTAAACCCAGTGTCATCTGTGCGACCCACAAAAACGCTTGATCAGAGGGATTTTAAGCAAACACAGCACAAGAACGTACAATCAACAAGCAGAGACTGGAGTTAAAGTGGAGGGTCACCCTAAAATAAAAAAGTGCATCAATATTCTTAAAAAAAAAAAAAAAAGTTTAAACTTGCCTGAAACCCCTGTTGCTAGGCAGTCTTCCTAATCTGCCTCTTCCTCAGCACTTCCTCCTCTTCGCCGAGCGGCCCTGTTGCCTTCTGGGACATGTGTGTGTCCCAGAAAACAACAGGGCCATTCACAAAGCGCCGAGCGACTCGTGCATGCGCAGTAGGAAACTGGCAGTGAAGCCGCAAGGCTGCCCGTTTCCCTCAGTTAGGATAGCGGCGCCGGCAGCCGATCTGATGGACCGCGGGGCCGACATCGCGGGCTCACTGGACAGGCAAGTGTCCTTATTAAAAGTCAGCAGCTACAGTGTTTGTAGCTGCCGACTTTAAAAAAAAAAAAAAAAAAAGCGGCCGGAACACCCCTTTAAGTTTTTTACAGGCTAGAGATTCTCCTACTTTAAATAAAGCTAAGGCCTCTGAACAAATGGACAGATTTTAGGAGGCTGGTACCAAATGCAGCAAACTCTTAGCATATACCTTTTGTAAACAGAGTCACTAAATAGATTCCACAAATCACCTCCTCAATCTTCATGGGGAGGACACATTTTTTGGTCATGTCCCAAACATTCAGAGTTCTGAAAGGGAGTAGAAACAATTGGCCACAAATTTACAAACTTTGATGCTCCCCATGACTCCGCCCTCTTCCTACTCCACCACTAGCGTGTCATGGAACACTTACAAACATTCTCCTAATAGAACCTGGTTTTGACAGGTTCCTGCTACCACAGCGATTCCACAGCAAGTTTGGTTTTACTTTAAGGCCTCATTCACACAGCGTTTAGATGTGCACAGTGTATAGTTGTGTTCGTATCTAAACACAGCACTATAGCAACCAAGAGTTCGGGTTGAAGTTCATAGGTCAGTTGAGGTTAGCAGGCGGGTCCCCAGAGGTCAAGAGGCATGGCTGACCCACCCCCACCAATGTGTTCCGCCTAGCACAACTAAGTCGCGGAATAAACAAGTCGGGGAAAGCGCTTATATAAGCACAGTATATACAAAAATGAAATAAAAAGGGAACAAAAACAATCCATACACATAGCTGTGTCCGTGTGGTGATTCAATGGATTGCAAGAAGAATTGTACACATCTGAAAACAACGTGAATACTTTAGGTGTGTATTTTACGCAGGATCTTCTGTTATCTCTTCCAGGAAGAACCATTCCATGCAAAAAATATATATGCATATGCCTGCGTGAATGAACCCTACAGCAATATTTACAACAAAAATGTATTATTGCAGCATAATCATTTTTTTTGATATGGTGGCTGCATTTGTTTTCTTTATTAACTTTGTTTTCCCCCTGGTGATCCTGGCCACTAAGTTTTTTTTTTTTGTTTTTTTTTGTAAACTTCATTTAGCAGACCAAGCTTGTCCGGCAAAGGGGGCTGTTAGAGGTTAGAAACAAACCATTCAACACTAAAGATCACTTTAAAGTGGAACTTCAGCCATTTTTTCAACTTTCCATCTATTAAATCTTCGGCCCTTGTTCTTTTAACTTTGGATAGTAAAACATTTTTTTTTTCTGCCAGTAAATACCTTATACAGCCCACTTCCTGTTTCTTGTCTAGTAAAAAGCCTAGGCTTATCACATCATGCACAGCTCTCCGAGTCTTGTGAGAGCTTGACAGGAAGGGAGGAAGGGGGGGGGGGGATGAGTCATAAGAGGGCAATGAGAGCTGCAGAGCTGGAGGCGTGCTCTCTGTGTAAATCCAGGAAGTGAACAGGCAACAGCTTCAGCTGCCCAGTTACAATGGTTGCAGTCAGACTCAGTGGAGGGAGATGTCTGCAGCATATTTGGCAAGTACAGAATCACAGTATATATGAAAATGAAATGAAAAATACAACAAAAACAATCCAGGACTGTTGAGCAGTTAAAACCCTCTATCAGGTAAGAAAGGGACAACATTCCTCTCCCAAAACTCCATCAACTGGTCTCCTCCGTTCCCAAACATTTACAGAGTGTTGTTTAAAAAGGGGACGCTACACCATGGTAAACTTTGAGACATGTTACTGTCATGAGTTTTCAAAATTGCCTTATTTTTTCTTAAAATTGTAAGTTTCCTCAGTTTAAACGTTTGATATGTTTTCTATTGTGAAAAAATAGTCAGGATTAGTAAAGGATAGCAGGGGGTAAAATATGCTAAATTAACAACCATACTATTTATAGGGTAAGAAAGGGATTCCCCCCCCCAAATAAAACAAAAATGTTATAAACCGCACTTACATAAAATTTGTGTAGCCTTCCTCTGAACCAATACCAAACGAATTTGCAAGACACTAAAGCCTGATTTTTTTCATTCTAGACAAAAATATTACCTCAAATATAAGCCTTTACTGAAGGTTAAATGACTCTCTCAAGTGCCAAGAAATCAATACAACGGTGTCAATACATAATATATTACTTTACACTGAGATACAACTTATTGGAAACTAACAAGTTGTTAACACCATGAACAGCCACTAGGTGGCGCTGTTTGCTACCATTCAAGTTAACGAAACTAAATAGCTAATGACGGAAACCTGTCATGATGGAAAAAAAAAAATTCTGCCTGAAAAAGCCATAGTGTGCATGGAAACATTGGCCAACATGGAGGGGAGTTTCCAGGCAGAAAAAAACAAAAAAAAAAAAACAAACGAGAGCTCAAAAAAGCTCAAAAGCCTGTAGGAGCAGCTTCTTTGACATGCAATGTGCCCCCAAAGCTAATTCTGTAACTCAGTGAGACTTCTGCACAAGCCAACACATAGTTTGGCCCATTCATCCTGAGCAAACTACTCCAGTTGTCTCAGGTTTGAAGGACGCCTATTCCAGACTGCATGCTTCTGCTCTTTCTATAGATCGAGGTCGCCAATTTTTCAGTCTACAGTGCACATTGTATAATTTGTAAATATTAAACGTTTTCATTTTATACATTAATGTTATGGTTTTGTTTATTTGTAAATCAGCTTGATGCTACTTAAATGCTCTGTATTTGATAAACTCAATAAAAATGTTAAAAAAATAAAAATAAAATAAGTAAAACAAAGCAAATAAACTTGAGCCTATCAGTCATCCACCATACATCTGAGTCTCCATACGAGACCCAATTAGATTCCCCTCTTAAATGAGAATCAGAGTCCCCCCTTCAATCAGGGGACTGGACAAAACTTTGCAGATCTCTGACGTAGATGTTCAATAGTATTCAGATCAGGGCTCATAGAACAGTCCAATGTTTTGTTCTTAGCCATTCTTTTAGCGCTTTTTTTTTTGGACATTATCCTGTTGGAAGATTTATGACCCACAACTGAGACAGCGCTTTCTGACACTGGTCTAGTTTTGATATTTCATGGAGCTTAGCACAGATCTAAGGCAGCCCATAGACGCAGCCAAACAGCCCCAAAAAAAACTTTTCCAAGCCTCCTCCGTGTTTCACAGTAGGTATGGTGTTCCTTGAAAGCTTAATTTTTTTATCTTTGAACATAGAGTTGATATGACTTGTCTCATCTGTCCAAAAGGACATTCTCCCAGAAGCATTTTGTCTTGTCAATATGCAACTTCAGTACAACCAGCCTGCCCATGGATGGTTCAGAATTCAGCTGGTTCCTGCTGAACCAGACAAATTTTAATCTGTCTATGGCCAGCCTTCAGTCTACCATTTACACTTTCCTTCTACATAATTCACAACTGCTTTGCCTCCTGCGGCTATGTCTACAGGGGTTGGCTACACTCCCTTGGACCTTAAACTTGTTAATGTTCGAAAACCCTAATCATAGAACTACAATCAAACTACTTGGAGATGCCTTTACCTTTGGCATGCTGGTCTATATTTTCCCCTCTGATCTCCTAAGAAAAAACACTCTTTTGCTCCATATTCTGTGTGATACACCCAATGATCTCCAGTCACTGGTAGCCGCGGGAGCAATAGGGCCCAGTCACTGGTAGCCGCGGGAGCAATAGGGCCCAGTCACTGGTAGCCGCGGGAGCAATAGGGCCCAGTCACTGGTAGCCGCGGGAGCAATAGGGCCCAGTCACTGGTAGCCGCGGGAGCAATAGTGCCCAGTCACTGGTAGCCGCGGGAGCAATAGTGCCCAGTCACTGGTAGCCGCGGGAGCAATAGTGCCCAGTCACTGGTAGCCGCGGGAGCAATAGTGCCCAGTCACTGGTAGCCGCGGAAGCAATAGTGCCCAGTCACTGGTAGCCGCGGAAGCAATAGTGCCCAGTCACTGGTAGCCGCGGGAGCAATAGTGCCCAGTCACTGGTAGCCGCGGGAGCAATAGTGCCCAGTCACTGGTAGCCGCGGGAGCAATAGTGCCCAGTCACTGGTAGCCGCGGGAGCAATAGTGCCCAGTCACTGGTAGCCGCGGGAGCAATAGTGCCCAGTCACTGGTAGCCGCGGGAGCAATAGTGCCCAGTCACTGGTATCTGTGCTACATGCTAAAAAGGTATTGTTGTTTGTACAGACCACAGTAAATAAAAAAAATAAATAAATCAAATAATGTGGTTGCATAAGTGTGCACACCCTCTTATAGTCATCATCAAGTGGAGAAAATATGGCACAATAGTGACATTACCAAGAACTGGACGTCCCTCCAAAATTGATAAAGACAAGAAAACTGGCCAGGAAGGCTGCCAAGAGGACTACAACATTCAAGGAGCTGCAGGAATATCTGGCAAGTATTGGCTGTGTGGTACATGTGACAAGAATCTCTCGTATTCTTCATATGTTTGGGCTTTGGGGTAGAGTGGCAAAACAGAAGCCTTTTCTAAAGAAAATCATTCAAGCCTGGCTAAATTTTGCAAAAACATCTGACGTCTCCCAAAAGCATGTGGGGAAATGTGTTATGGTCTGATGAAACCGAGGTTGCAATTTTTGGCTATAATTCCAAAAGATATGTTTGGCACAAAAACAACAATGCACATCACCAAAAGAACCCCATACCCACAGTGAAGCATGGTGGTGGCAGCATCATGCTTTGGGGCTGTTTTTCTTCAGCTGGAACAGGAGCCTTAGTCAAGGTAGAGGGAATTATGAACAGTTCCAAATACCAGTCAATATTGGCACAAATCCTTCAGGCTTCTGCTAGAAAGCTGAACATGAAGAGGAACTTCATCTTTCAGCATGACAACAACCCAAAGCATACATCCAAAATCAACAAAGGAATGGCTTCACCAGAAGAAGACTAAAGTTTTGGAATGGCCCAGCCAGAGCCCAGACCTGAATCATATTTAAAATCTGTGGGGTGATCTGAAGAGGGCTGTGCATAGGAGATGCCCTCACAACCTGACAGATTGGTGGTGTTTTTGCAAAGAAGAGTGGGCAAATATTACCAAGTCAAGATGTGTCATGCTGATAGACTCATACCCAAAAAGACTGAGTGCTATAATAAAATCAAAAGGTCCTTCAACAAAGTATTAGTTTAAAGTGGTTGTACACCCTGTACAACCACTTTTACCTACAGGTAACCCTATATTAAGCCTTACCTGTAGGTGCTTGAAATACCTCCTAAACCTCCACGGTTTAGGAGACATTTACAAAAATTCCAAGCGCGATGTAAACATCCCTTGTAATAGAAAAAAGTATGACAGGTCCTCTTAAATATGAGATCTGGGGTCAAAAAGTCCTCAGATCTCATATTTGGACTTTAATGCAAAAAGTCATTTGAAAAAAAATGACAAAAAAAAAAAAAAAAAAAAAAAGTGCCTTTAAGGCAAATGGGCGGAGCTGACGTCATGGCGTCGCTTCCGCCCTCCTATGGTATGGAGACAGGTGGGGGCCATCTTAGCCTCACTCGTCTCCATACCTAGGAAGTGAGAGGACCCGATTGCCTCCGTCGCTACCGACGGCTCCGGGAGAGCAGCGGGAGGGGGGGGGGTGGAACCTCTCCCGCTGCCGATAACGGTGATCTCGCAGCGAACCCGCCGCAGAGAACACCATTATCGTACACAGAACCGCCGGCGCTAAAGATGGATACTCGGTTGTGGCAGCAGCTGCTGCCGTTACTGAGATATCCATCTTCAAAGTAATGACATATATATATATATATATATATATATATATATATATATATATATATATATATATATATATATATATATATATATATATATATATATATATATATATATATATATATATATATACAGTGGCCGGTCGGTAAGTGGTTAAAGTGTATATGTGAGATCTAAGGTCTTTTTGAATCCAGATCTCACATTAAAGTGATTGTGATTTTTTTTTTTTTTAAACAAACATATACTTACCTCCACTGTGCAGCTCGTTTTGCACAGAGTGGCCCCAAACATCCTCTTTTAGGGTCCCCCGGAGGCTCCCGCAGCTCCTCCCCACATCTGATAACCCCCTCAGAAAAGCGCTTCCACGAGGGGGTTACCTTGTGGGCGCGCTCCCGAGTCCAGCATTCGGCATCCATAGAGGCCCAAATGCAGGACTCGGCCCCGTCCCCGGCGCTCTCGTCATTGGATTTGATTGACAGCAGCGGGAGCCAATGGCTGCGCTGCTATCAATCTATCCAATCAAGAGTCGAGAACCTTGGGCAGAAAAAAAAAAGCACGTCCCCGTCAGGTCAAGTTCGAGGGTTCAGGAAAGTAAAATTGGGGGGCAGTCACTGACAGGTGTTTTTTCACCTTAATGCATAGGATGCATTAAGGTGAAAAAACATGAAGGTTTACAACCCCTTTAAAAAAGAGGCCCTATCCTGCTTATTTTTATTACAAGGGATGTTTACATTACTTGCAATAGGAATAAAAGTGACCAAAACATTTATTTATTTTTTTAAAAAGGGACAGTGTAAAAAGTAAAATAAAAAAAATTTAAAAATTTTAAGCGTCCCATCCCTCTGAGCTCACGTGCAGAAGTGAACGCATACACAAGTCACGCCCACAAATGTAGACGGTGTTCAAACCACACATGTGAGGTATTGCCGCGATCGTAAGAACGAGAGCAATAATTCTAGCCCAAGACCTCCGCTAACTCTAAACTGGTAATCTGTAGAATTTTTTAAGATGTTGCTTATGGAGATTTTTTTTAAGTACCAACGTTTGTCGCCATTCCACGAGTGAGCGCAATTTTAAAGCATGACATGTAAGGTATGAATTTACTCGGCGTAACATTATCGTTCACATTATAGAAAAAAAATTGGGCTAACTTCTGTTTTCCTAATTTTTTTAATTCAAAAGAAAGTGTAGTTTTCCCAAAAAGATTTGCAGCAAAAGGTTGCTCTACAAAGTATTGACTCAGGGGGGCTGAAAACAAAAAGCACACAACATATTTGTACTGCATGGAAAAATAAAAAAAAAAAAAAAAAAAAAAATTTAAATTGGCGTTCTTTATCGTCTTTATTAGACAGCTGCTTCTAATTTGACATCTAGCAACTACAATAATGCATAATGTAGAAATTTTTTTTATTATTATGCATACTAATCAGGTGTAAATTTTCATTCTTAACTGGAATTCCACAAAAAAAAAAAAAAAAAAAAGAGAAGTGCATTATTTTTTGTTGTAGGAGCTGTAAAGCACTGCACCAGCGATCCACAGATCCCTGATGCCATGCAGGACTGACAGGAAGAATGAACTACCACAGCACTCCCAGCACCGTGGTAGTTCATTGAGAACTACAAGTTGACCGGGCAAACAGAGCCCCGCACGACTGCGTTTTTTTTTTTTTTTTGACAACTACCAGGGGGAAGCTATCAGAGCAGGGGATCAGGGGTTAGCGGGGGGGGTGGTCTTTTCATAACATGTTACAGCCTGAATATGGGTGTAACATGTTATGCAAGGTGAACTTATCCTTTAACCGCTTCCGGACCACCCCACATACACTTACTGCAGCAGGGCGGCTGGGTGCGCAAAGTCATGTACCTGGTGGTGACTTCGAGCACACGGTTTAGGGGGGCGCGTGCTGCTCCCGCTGTGATTGGACACAGCGGAAGCCAATCAGCTGGTCTGATGGCCGCCAAGATCCGCCGATCGTTCACAGGAGAGACGGATCAGCCGTCTGCCTGTGTAAACGAGAGATCATGTGATTCAGCTATGCTTATTGTGATTTCATTTTACCAAAAACATGCAGAAGAATACATATTGGCCTAAATTTTTTTCAAAATTTTTTGGTTTATAGCGCAAAAAAAAAAAAAAAAAAAAAAAAAAAAAGGTGCAAAGGCAATCAAATGCCACCAAAAGAAAGATCTATTTATGGGGAAAAAAATAAAATTTTATTTGGGTACAAAGTCGCACGACTGCGCAATTGTCAGAGCGACGCAGTGCCGTATCGCAAAAAAAAAGGCCTGGTCAAGAAGTGGGTAAAACCTTTCGGAGCTCAAGTGGTTAAAAGGACTACTTTTATACAGCTATCATTTAACCCCTTTAAGACCAAGCCTTTTTCTGACATTTGTTGTTTTCAAGTCAAATCAGTATTTTTTGCTAGAAAATTGCTTAGAACCCCCCAAATATTAAATATTTTATTTTTAGCAGAGACCCTAGAGAATAAAATGGCAGTTGTTGTAATATTTTAGGTCACACTGTATTTGCGCAGCGGTCTTTCAAACAAGTAAAAGTAAGCACATTTTTTTTGTATAATGTGAAAGATGATGTTGCGCCGAGTAAATAGATAACGAACATGTCATGCTTTAAAATTGTGCACGCTCATGGAATGGCGACAAACTACGGTACTTAAAAAATCTCCATAGGCGACGCTTTAAAATTGTTACAGGTTACCTGTTTAGAGATATAGAGGAGGTCTTGCACTAGAATTTTTGCTCTCACTCGAACAATCACGGCAATACCTCACATGTGTGAACACAATTTACATATGCAGGCGCAACTTGTGTATGCGCTCACTTCTGCACGTGAGCTCACAGGGATGGGAGTGCTTTAAAATTTATTATTTTACACTATCCCTTTAATTTTTTGGGGGATCACTTTTATTGTAAACATCCCTTGTAAATCGAAAGAAGTACGACAGGCTCTCTTGAGAGATCTGAGGCCAAATACACCCCCAGATCTCTCATTTACCTTTAAAAGCGAAAAAAAGTCAGAAGTGACATCAGACATCGCCCCGGTACTCCAAAAACACAGAGCCATCTTGCCCTCACTTGACTTCCTGCTCAGCCACTGATCGGATCACTTCCGGGTTTACTGATGACTCCGGTAAACCCAGAAGACACAGAGAAGCGTCAGGAGGGGGGCACCTCTCCTGCCACCTATAAAAGTTATCCTGTGGCGAATTTGCTGCTGGGACCACTTTAAAAAAATATATATATATATACTGGGGTTAGGTTATGGCAGCTAGCTGCTGCCATAACCCCCTATTTAGCGTCAAAGTAATGACGTATTTTTACAGTTAGGCAGTCGGCAAGTGGTTAAAATGAATGCAAACCCACATATACCCAGTGAAGTGTTTGAACAGCCTCAGATGATACACAGGGGTGAAACAAATCTCCCTACATAAGTTTTACATATATATCTGCTGTCTTCATCTTTATACACTGAGCAAAATTATAAAAGCAACACTTTTGTTTTGTTTTGTTTGCCCCTATTTATCATGAGCTGAACGCAAAGATCTACAAGTTTTTCTATGTACACAAAAGGCCTATTTCTCTCAAATATTGTTCACAAATCTGTCTAAGTCCAGGTTTACACTGAGCTGCAGGAATGAAGCCTTGCCCTCCCGCATGTCAGTCCCGATTTTGGCTGCAATTTCATAGACATCTGTGCATGTTTCTGCACAGATGTCAATGTAAAACGCAGCCTGAAATTGCAAAAAGTAGTACAGAAAATACTTTTTGAAATCGGTGCGGCGCCACAAATGTAGTGTTGCACAGATTAGGATGGTGCCATTGATGGCAATTGCCACCGATTTGACATGTCAAATCGCATGTCAAATCATATCAATGTAAACCAGGCTTAATCTGTGTTAGTGAGCACTTCTCCTTTGCCGAGATAATCCATCCACCTCACAGGTGTGGCATATCAAGATGCTGATTAGACAGCATGATTATTGCACAGGTGTGCCTTAGGCTGGCCACAATAAAAGACCACTCTAAAATGTGCAGTTTTACTGTATTGGGGGGTTCGAAAACCAGTCAGTATTTGGTGTGACCCACATTTGCCTTACGCAGTGCAGCACATCTCCTTCGCATAGAGTTGATCAGGTTGTTGATTGTGGCCTGTGGAATGTTGGTCCATTCCTCTTCAATGGCTGTGTGAAGTTGCTAGATATTGGTAGGAACTGGAACACGCTGTCGTATACACCAATCCAGAGCATCCGAAATATGCTCAATGGGTGACATGTCTGGTGAGTATGCTGGCAATGCAAGAACTGGGATGTTTTCAGCTTCCAGGAATTGTGTACAGATCCTTGCAACATGGGGCCGTGTATTATCATGCTGCAACATGAGGTGATGGTCGTGGATGAATGGCACAACAATGGGCCTCAGGATCTCGTCACGGTATCTCTGTGCATTCAAAATGCCATCAATAAAATGCACCTGTGTTCATTGTCCATAGAATACGCCTGCCCATACCATAACCCCACCACCACTACAGGCCACTCGATCCACAACTTTGACATCAGCAAACCGCTCACCCACACAACGCCATACACTCTGTCTGTCATCTGCCCTGTACAGTGAAAACTGGGATTCATCTGTGAAGAGAACACCTCTCCAAAGTGACAGACGCCATAGAATGTGAGCATTTGCCCACTCAAGTCAGTTATGACGATGGGGGGACTGCAGTCAGGTGGAGACCCTGATGAGGACGACCAGCATGCAGATGCAGTATAACTTAGTGAAGACTAGCCTGAACCATTTTCATTTGGGAAATCTCTTCCCAAAAGTCTTCCACCTTCACTCAGAGATTTATAATATAGCAGCACCCTATTTCGCTGCAATGGTTACATGAAAACCGCTAAATCTCTTACTATACAAAGCAGGAGGAAATATTCCCTTTCTACATTGCTTATCATTTCTAACAGCACTGTTCCATAGATTGATGCTCAGGTTGTGTACACCGTGGGATGTGGTATTCTATAAAAACACATTACCTCCTTAGTCATTTCCTGTGCTCCCCTAGAACGGAACACTCTATAGATTTAAGCTATATGGAAAAATAAGCCATGTCGATGTTCTGGTTTCAACGACCGATATAATGATTCAAATAAAAAAAAAAAAAAAAAATATAGGGGAAAAAAGCTTAACAGATTGGGATGAAAATGAAGGAAGAAAGCTAAGCTATACACTGTACCTTCCTGTGATGAGACGATGAGCGGTAAGTAGTCGGGTATGTATTCCTTTCGGTCCTCAACATCTTTGCTTCCGGGAGGAGGGAACTGCAGCACATTATTTTTGCTGACAGGAAAAGCTGGGATCTGATTAGGGAATGTGACTGGTTCAATGTTATGAATATAATCTTCCAGTTCATGGAGATTCACTCCCATTAGTTTGAAGGCTTGGCCTACATCATCCAAAACAGGGTCTGTCCGTCCATCTACAATACAAAAGGGATCAATGGAATATGGTTAAACAAAAGCTAATTTCAGGGTTAACAACAACTATCTGAGGAGAGTGTGTATGTATGTATGTATGTATGTATATATCTATATCTTTTCATGTGACAACACTTTGCTACAATATAAAGTAGTGAGTGTACAGCTTGTATAACAGTGTAAATTTGCTGTCCCCTCAAAATAACTCAACACACAGCCATTAATGTCTAAACCACTGGCAACAAAAGTGAGTACACCCCTAAGTGAAATGTCCAAATTGGGCACAATTAGCCAATTTTCCTCCCCGGTGTCATGTGACTCATTATTGTTACAAGGTCTCAGGTGTGAATGGGGAGCAGGTGTGTTAAATTTGGTGTTATCGCTCTCACTCTCTCATACTGGTCACTGGAAGTTCAACATGGCACCCCATGGCAAAGAACTGTGAGGATCTTAAAATAAAAAAATAGAAGTATGAGTGCTGCCAGCGTTGCTGCAGAGGTTGAAGGAGTGGGTCAGTGCTCAGACCATACACCTCACACTGCATCAAATTGGTCTGCATGGCTCTGGTCCGAGAAGGAAGCTTCTTCTAAAGATGATGCACAAGAAAGCCCACAAACGGTATGCTGAAGACAAACAGACTAAGGACATGGATTACTGGAACCATGTCCTGTGGTCTGATGAGACCAAGATAAACTTATTTGGTTCAGATGGTGTCAGGCGTGTGTGGTGGCAACCAGGTGAGGAGTACAAAGACAAGTGTGTCTTGCTTACAGTCAAGCATGGTGGTGGGAATGTCATGGTCTGGGGCTGCATGAGTGTTGCCGGCACTGGGGAGATACAGTTCATTGAGGGAACCATGAATGCCAACATGTACTGTGACATACTGAAGCAGAGCATGATCCCCTCCCTTCAGGGAGAATGGGCCACAGGGCAGTATTCCAACATGATAACGACTCCTAACACGCCTCCAAGAAGACCACTGCCTTGCTAAAGAAGTTGAGGGTAAAGGTGATGGACTGGCTAAGCATGTCTCCAGACCTAAACCCTATTGAGCATCCTCAAATGGAAGGTGGAGGAGCACAAGGTCTCTAACATCCACCAGCTCCGTGATGTCGTCATGGAGGAGTGGAAGAGGACTCCAGTGGCAACCTGTGAATATATACATATACACACACAATATTACCAACAGTATTGGGAAGCCTGCCTTTACACGCACATAAACTTTAATGGCATCCAAGTCTTCATTATTGAGTTGGCCCACCCTTTGCAGCTGTTACAGCTTCAAATCTTCTGGGAATGCTGTCCAGGAGTGTGTCTATGGGAATGTTTGACCATTCTTCCAGAAGCACATTTGTGAGGTCAAGCACTGATTCAGTTGGACGAGAAGGCCTGGCTCACAATCTCTGCTCATCCCAGAGGTATTCTGTCGGGTTGGGGTCAGGACTCTGTGCAGGCCAGTCAAGTTCCTCCATACCAAACTCTCTCATCCATGTCTTTATGGTACTTGCTCTGTGCACTGGTGCGCAGTCATGTTGCAAGAGCAAGGGGCCAACCCCAAACTGTTCCCACAAAGTTGGGAGCTTAAAACAGTCCAAAATGTCTTGGTATGCTGACGCCTTTGGAGTTCTCATAACTGGAACTAAGGGGCCAGGCCCAACCAATGAGAAACAACCCCACACCAAATGATTTGGACCAGTGCATAAAGCAAGGTCCATAAAGACACGAATGAGCTAGTTTGGGGTGGAGGAACTTGACTGGCCTGCACAGAGTCCTGACCTCAACCCAACAGAACACCTTTGGGATGAGCAAAGACTGTGAGCCAGGCCTTCTCATCCGACATCAGTGCCTGACCTCACACATGCGCTTCTGGAAGAATGGTCAAATATTCCCATAGACACACTCCTAAACCTTGTGGACAGCCTTCCCAGAAGAGTTGTTATAGCTGCAAAGGATGGGCCAACTCAATATTGAACCCTATGCACTAAGACTGGGATGCCATTAAAGTTCATGTGAGCACAGCACATGCCAGTGTACCTGCTCTATGCACTGTGTGTTAAAGTTCTATTCATTGTGAATGGCACCCCAATGCACTCTATTGTAGAGTGTAACACATACCCCCAATGCAGCACACCACTAAAATTTCAGCACTCTTTTTCTCCATTGTGGTAGGCTGCAAGCCTGTTCAATGAATGGGATGGAGTAACGCAATGTTAATGTAAGGCAACAGATTGCTTTAGTGTGAATGAGCCCTTACAAAACTCCTTTCTAAAACTAAGTAGAAGGGTCAGCTTTGATTGTATTTTTGTTTTTTAAAAACAAGACCAGACCAGATCTGGCGGTGCTTTGCATATGCAAGGGTCTTAGAAATGATCTCTCTAAATATAAAAGTGCAGGGTTTGAAAGGGACATGCTGCTTCATTTACAAATTGACACAACACTCCGACTCCTGTGTGTACTGCACTGTCTGGTGCCATTGTAATATTCATGGCAGGCATTGACAGGCAATGAGGCTTTACAAATGTTGCATGAATGCCATAAACACAGGGTATTGACACACATAAATAAGCCCTTATAGGCTCTTCTTGAGTGACTAAAGTTTGTAAAACACTAACATTTATCACCAACAAAACCTTTGCCATGTACGAGTCTCACCAGAAATCAAGCCTTTTATAAGGCTGGATAAATGAAACTTCGACATAATGTAAACTTAACAACATATACTCACTGGCCACTATATTAGGTACACCTGTTCAATTGCTTGGTAACACAAATTGCTGATCAGCCAATCATATGGCAACACCTCAATGCATTTAGGCATCTAGACGTGGTGAAGACAACTTGCTGATGTTCAAACCAAGCATCAGAATGGGGAAGAAAGGGGATTTAAGTGACTTTGAATGTGGTATGGTTGTTGGTGCCAGACGGGTTGATCTAAATATTTCAAAAACCGATCTACTGTGATTTTCATGCACGACCATCTCTAGGGTTTACAGACAATGGTCTAAAAAGAGGAAATATCCAATGAGCGGCAATTGTGTGGATGAAAATGCCTGGTTGATATCAGAGGAGAATGGGCATAATGGTTTGAGATGATAGAAAGGCAACAGTAACTCAAATAGCCACTCATTACAGCCAAGGTATGGAGAATACAATCTCTAAAAAGCACAACACATTGAACCTTGAAGCAGATGGGCTACAGCAGAAGAAGACCACACCGGGTGCCACCGCTGTCAGCTAACAGTAAACCAGGGTGGATTTGAATTAAACAAGATACCAGATGTGTATCCTGAGGAGGGGATGTGATGGATGGAGATGACACCCAGCCCAAGAAAGGCGTCTGATCACAGGGCTCCCAGTACACGGCTGATAATGTAGTAATAGGCCATTTATCAGAGATCTATATCAGGTGTTGGTCAGGAGGAGATCTGATGGATGGAGTGAACACACACAGTCTCCAATAGGACAGAGTTATCAGATGTGCGTCCTGAGGAGGGGATCTGATGGATGGAGATGACACCCAGCCCAAGAAACGAAAGGTATCTGACCACAGGGCTCCCAGTACACTGCTGATGATGTAGTAATAGGACATCAGATATATATTTCAGGTGTTGGTTGGAGGAGGAGATCTGATGGATGGAGAGGACACACACAGCCTCCAATAGGACAGACTTCTCAGATATGTATCAGATGTGTGTCCTGAGGAGGGGATCTGATGGATGGAGATGACACCCAGCCCAAGAAAGGTGTCTGATCAAAGGGCTCCCAGTACACAGCTGATGATGTAGTAATAGGACATAAGATATATAACAGGTGTTGGTCATGGAGGAGGAGATCTGATGGATGGAGAGGACACACACAGTCTCCAATAGGACAGACTTCTCGGAGATCAGACCTGAGGAGAGGATCTGATGGATCTCCAATAGGACAGACTTCTCGGAGATCAGACCTGAGGAGAGGATCTGATGGATCTCCAATAGGACAGACTTCTCGGAGATCAGACCTGAGGAGAGGCTCTGATGGATCTCCAATAGGACAGACTTCTCGGAGATCAGACCTGAGGAGAGGCTCTGATGGATCTCCAATAGGACAGACTTCTCGGAGATCAGACCTGAGGAGAGGATCTGATGGATCTCCAATAGGACAGACTTCTCGGAGATCAGACCTGAGGAGAGGATCTGATGGATCTCCAATAGGACAGACTTCTCGGAGATCAGACCTGAGGAGAGGATCTGATGGATCTCCAATAGGACAGACTTCTCGGAGATCAGACCTGAGGAGAGGATCTGATGGATCTCCAATAGGACAGACTTCTCGGAGATCAGACCTGAGGAGAGGATCTGATGGATCTCCAATAGGACAGACTTCTCGGAGATCAGACCTGAGGAGAGGATCTGATGGATCTCCAATAGGACAGACTTCTCAGAGATCAGACCTGAGGAGAGGATCTGATGGATCTCCAATAGGACAGACTTCTCAGAGATCAGCCCTGAGGAGAGGATCTGATGGATCTCCAATAGGACAGACTTCTCAGAGATCAGCCCTGAGGAGAGGATCTGATGGATCTCCAATAGGACAGACTTCTCAGAGATCAGACCTGAGGAGAGGATCTGATGGATCCCCAATAGGACAGACTTCTCAGAGATCAGACCTGAGGAGAGGATCTGATGGATCTCCAATAGGACAGACTTCTCAGAGATCAGACCTGAGGAGAGGATCTGATGGATCTCCAATAGGACAGACTTCTCAGAGATCAGACCTGAGGAGAGGATCTGATGGATCTCCAATAGGACAGACTTCTCAGAGATCAGACCTGAGGAGAGGATCTGATGGATCTCCAATAGGACAGACACAAAGGAATCTGATCACAGGGCTCCCAGTACACAGCTGATGAAGATGTAGTAATAGGACATTTATCAGAGAGTCCTGAGGAGGTGATCAGATGGATGGAGATGACACAACCCATCCTCCCTCCTCTCTCTCACACACGTGTGTTTGTTGACATCCGCCCGGCCTACACACAGCTCTCTCTCCCGGGTCTCTCCCCCTCCCCGGACTCTCCGGGTCAGGCTCCGGTTCTGTGATCACAGCTGTCACACAGATCCACATGGAGGGTGTCCAGGTATCCCATGAAGTCTCCCCTTCCTCCCCCTACAGCCCCGTGTCCCGGTCCGGTGGATACTCACACAGCTCGGAGTAGCGGTGGGCCCCCCGGCACAGCTGCTGCAGGTACCGGTGCAGCACATCGGTGAGCAGGTCGCAGGCGGTCACCTGCACGGAATCCCAGCCCAGAGCCTGGCAGATCTGCGCCACCGACACCCGCAGCAGCGAGCGCGAGTAGCTCTCACACATCCCGATTTATCCCGCTCCCATCACACGTCCAGGCGCCTCGGGATCTCCACTTCTCCCTCGATTATCCACACGGCCCCTTCCGCGCTCTCACTCCTGCCGCCATCTTGGCCTTCCCTCCCCTCGTCGCTGAGCTGAAGCTGCAGGACGCACCAATCCATCGCGGAGCGGCTCGATCCGGCTACTTCCGGTTGTGATTTCGAGCTCGGCGATCAGCCATTTCCAGCGGAAGGCGGGGTTATAGAGAGGTGATTGGGTGATGAGGAGAAGCGCTGCGTCCTTCCCATTGCTTCATTCTACAGAGATAGAGGCGGGGAGGGATTATCGCTGGCTCACTGTATTACCGAGGTTCATACGGTAGAAAGGGAAGTCATACGGGGGGCGGGGAGAGCGCGGCTTAACCCTCCACCTGACAGACACTTATTTCCATTTTCACACACATATGCTGAAGTGACCTTATAACACCAGAACTAGAGCAGATGTGCACACTAACCAATCAGCTCCTAGGTTTCATTTTCAAAGTTTAACTATTTGTGCCCCAGTCTGTAATCCCTCTCCATTACCAGTCCACTTCTCAGAGCTGTGATAGTTTGACAAAACAATTACTCAGTCATGCTACTCTGAACCCAAATAGGTTTTTTTTTTAGACAGACCAAGCTTTCTTTTGGTTTTTACCAGTAAAATCTTTAAAAAACTGTTTCCCTTAGAGCCCTTTCTCACGGGCGGACTGATCATGTCTCCTCTAGGGAGCGGCCGGTGTTAATGGACATGTGTCTGATGACACTCGCTGACAACCTATCCTGTCCGCTAAAAACAGACAGATGGGGATCCGTTCCCCATCCATTGATTGGTTCAGACAGCAGTTGGGTGTAAACAGAAAGGCGGTTCATTCACATCCGACCCCCCCATAGAGCAAAGCAGACTGTGCATCAGCGGACAGGGACCAGCCGTCTGCCTGCTCTGCGGGGACCAGCGGACAGGGACCAGCCGTCTGCCTGCTCTGCGGGGATCAGCGGACAGGGACCAGCCGTCTGCCTGCTCTGCGGGGATCAGCGGACAGGGACCAGCCGTCTGCCTGCTCTGCGGGGACCAGCGGACAGGGACCAGCCGTCTGCCTGCTCTGCGGGGACCAGCGGACAGGGACCAGCCGTCTGCCTGCTCTGCGGGGATCAGCGGACAGGGACCAGCCGTCTGCCTGCTCTGCGGGGACCAGCGGACAGGGACCAGCCGTCTGCCTGCTCTGTGGGGATCAGCGGACAGGGACCAGCCGTCTGCCTGCTCTGTGGGGATCAGCGGACAGGGACCAGGCGTCTGCCTGCTCTGCGGGGATCAGCGGACAGGGACCAGCCGTCTACCTGCTCAGTTGATGGGGATCAGCCGTCTGCCTGCTCTATCCTGCTATACGTGGCATCGGCCATGTATAGTATATACATAGGTACATTGATCCAAGCTATACCATTATAACTATAAAAAATATACCGTACCTGGAATTCTTTACCCACTTGCTGGGGAAATTTGATATTTTTCACATACATGGTAAAATCTGCATTTTGTGCTAGAAAAATTACATAGAACTACCAACATTATATATTTTCTGAAAGAAGAGGCCCTATAGAACAAATGGAGGCTGTTGCATTTTTTTTTTTATGTCACGATATTTACACAGCCGTTTATCAAATGCAAATTAAAAAAAGAAGGATTTTTATTACAAAAATGTTGGCTTACTAAAAAGTATGTACAGTACAGTACACACTGAATGCTTGGTCGGAGCTCCTTTTGCATGAATTACTGCATCAATGTGGCGTAGCATAGAGATGATCAGCCGGTGGCTCTGCTGAGTTGTTATGGAAGTCCAGGTTGCTTTGATAGTGGCCTTCAGCTCATGTGCATTGTTGGGTCAGGTGTCTCTAATCTTCCTTTTGACAATACCCACAGATTTTCTATGGGTTTTAGGTCAGGTGAGTTTGCTGGCCAATCAAGCAGAGTGATACCATGATCATTAAACCAGGTATTAGTACTTTTGGCAGTGTGGGCAGGTACCAAGTCCTGCTGGAAAATGAAATCGGCATCTCTATAAAGCTGGTCAGCAGAGGGAAGCATGAAGTGCTCTAGAATTTCCTGGTGTGGGCTGTGCTGACTTTGGACTTGATAAAACACAATGGACCAGCAGATGACATGGCTCCCCAAATCATCACGGCCCCAGAGTCTAGAGGAAGAGTGGAGAGGCACAGAATCCAAGTTGCATGAGGTTCAGTGTGAAGTTTCCACAGTCAGTGATGATTTGGGGAGCCATGTCATTTGCTGGTGTTGGTCCACTGTGTTTTATCAAGTCCAAAGTCAGCACAGCCCTCTACCAGGAAATTCTTGAGCAATTCATGCTTCTCTCTGCTGACCAGCTTTATGGAGATGCTGATTTCATTTTTCAGCAGGACTTGGCACCTACCCACACTGCCAAAAGTACCAATACCTGGTTTAGTGATCATGGTATCAATGTGCTTGATTGGCAGAGAAAAAATAACCCGACCTAAACCCCATAGAAAATCTGTGGGGTATTGTCAAGAGGAAGATGAGACACCAGACCCAAGAATGCAGATGAGCTGAAGGCCGCTATCATAACACCTCAGCAGTGCCACATTCTGATCGCCTCCATGCCATGCCGCATTAATGCAGTAATTCATGCAAAAAGAGCCCCGACCAAGTATTCAGTGCACACTGTACATGGACATACTTTTCAATAAGCCAACATTTCTGTATTAAAAATCTTTTTTTTATTGGTCTTATGTAATATTCAAATTTTCTGAGATACTAAATGTAGGGTTTTCACTAGCTGTAAGCAATAATCATCAATATTAAAAGAAAGAAATGCTTGAAATATATCACTCTGTGTGTAATGAAGCTAAATATAATATATAAGTTTCACTTTTTGAATTGAATTACTGAAATAAATTAACTTTTTGATGATATTTTAATTTTATGAGATGCACCTGTATTTTTGAAAATTGATCAATCCTGATGTACTGACGGCCTCTCATTTCTTAAGGCCCTAAAAATGCCAGGACAGTACAAATATTCCCCAGATTACCCCTTTTTGAAAAGAAAAGTAGACAGTCCAAGGTGTTTAGTAAGTGGCATGGTGAGTTTTTTGAAGTTGTAATTTTTTTGTCAAATGTTTTGGAAAAATTAAGAAATAATTATTTTTTTCACAATTTATTTTACATACTGTCACCAGAGCTGTACAGCATCACCATATGACTGGTGTGGCAGTGAATAGGGACACTGACTGGTGGCCATATGTAAAAAAAAAAAAAAAAAAAAATGTGACCAGAGCAGTAGTGTTACCATAGTGATGTCCTCCTGGGATAATAGTGCTCCAGCCTGGCCATTGTTTTACATCTTGGGATGCATGTTGGGGGAGAAGGAGTGATATCACCATTTACAGCTAATAAAAGTGATCGAGTAGCATTACAGCAACCCAAATCACTTCTGATTCAGAGCCTGAAGCCATCTCTACAACATGTAAACAGAGCTTGGCTGCTATTGCATCTGCATGTTTGTTTACTTCCTGATATTGCTGCACATAAAATGTACAACAGGAGTAAAAGGGTTAAAGTGCATCTCTAAGCAAAACCTTTTTTTTTGTTTTGTTCTGGACGGGTGGCAAAGGATTTGACTGTCTGTCAAGTTTTTATTGCTGTCTATGTGCCCATTGGGTAGAATCACCTTTATGTTTGTACTGCTGTTATTGAGCAAACAAGGGGCAATTGAAAAACGTAAAGCTTGCCAAACACTATACACTCTCATTGTACAATCTCCTTCAGACTTACCAAAATTATGTAATATGAGAACAAACCTAAACAATTCATTCCATTTGTGGTGAGGGGACGACTTCCAATGGTGACAGCTGTTCAAGGAACAACTGTCTAAAGCTTACGACACACTTTACAATCTAATTGTAGAATCTCCTTAAGCCCTCGTTCACATTGGGGCGATATGGCATGTCAAATCGCATTCCAATTCAGCAGCTATTGCCGGCAATGTCACCGTCCAAATCGGCGCAACGCCGCACTGGTTCCCAAAAGTAGTTCCGTACTACTTTTGGTGACTTCAGGGGCGATTTGAATAGACATCTGTGCATGAACCCACACAGCTGTCTGTCAAATCGCCCCCAAAGTCGGACTGCATTGTCGGTATGAAATGCGAGTTCAGCTGAACGCTCACGATTTCAAACCCGCATCAGTGTGAACCTAGGCTTAGGGCTGGTTCACACCAGGTGCAGTCCAGTGCATCTTTTTTTCAGCAAACATGGACACTGTTTAACATGGATTCCAATTGCCCTAGATCACACCAGTGCAGTGCACAAAAGTAGAACATGTTGCATTTTTTTCTGTATGGAATAAACCTGGAAAGCACAGGAACACACATGTCCTCAATTGAAATGAAGAAAAAAGAGGGGAAAGAACGCACCAGAATGCATCAAAAACGTGCATGCAGTAATCCCATGTTGAAAAATCCGTCAGGCCGGTTGTACCAAAGCCGCTCGATGGACCGACTTTGGTATAATCAACCTGCCCATACATGGATTGAAGTTTGGCCAGTCCTCCCTGAACTGGCCGAATTTCAATCTATGTATGGCCAGCTTTAAGGCTGGATTCACACCTATGCAGTTTTAGTGCTTTTTGAAGATTTGCACTACAGTCCATTTAACATTGTTTCCTATGGAACACGTTCTGTAGTGCAAATCTACAAGATGCAAAAAGCACTAAAAAATGCATAGGTGTCACCCCACTCTGGTACAATCTCGCCCTATCGGAGCTTGGCTCCATGCCTGACTCGGAGCTATGGAGATCTAGAGGGATAAACTACTTGTCCCACCTGATCTCTGATGGAGACCTGAAGGTGTTTGACAGGCTGAGAGATGAATATGGACTCCCATCCCAAATGTTTTCCAGATACCTTCAACTCCGTCATGCTTTTCGAACACAATTCCCGACTGGTCCTCCCTTACTAGAAGTGAACCCCTTTATAGCGGTAATATGCAGTCTTGACCCCAAAAAATTGATATCCACATTCTATAACATGCTACTCATGCTCTCGGCATCTAGATCAGCCTTTGCACTCAAAACCAGGTGGCAAGAGGATATTGGGGTGATAGAGGATGAAGAATGCAGCAAGGCACTTGACCACTGCAAACTAGTGTCCCCTAAACTATCTGACCGTCTCACACAGATATACATCACCGACTGGGCATACCTCACTCCACTCAGGGTATCGCGATATAAACAAGACCAAACTGCTAACTGTGCCATGTGCAATCAGGTGACGGGAACGTTCTACCACCTGATCTTGGACTGCCCCAGGATACAGGGTTTCTTTACACAAATCGTGCAATTCCTACACGACACCATGCACCCTAAACCATGCTTGCTTGGTATATATCCAGAGCCAGACATTAACAAATTCACAAAAATATTTTTACATGAAAGACTATTTTCCACCAGGAAAATCATAGCAAAGCAGTGGATGAAGCCCACCCCCCTGAGTTTAACATGTGGTTGGTGGAGGTGAATAACAGCCTGAAATACAAAAAGCTTATATACTCACACAGGGGATGCCCCACAAAATTCGGTAAAATTTGGGATAGATGGCTACAGGCCTCGGAGACCTTGGGTTAATATATCCTCTTCTGTTAGATCCGGAATATTTGCAGTCATGTCCCCCACACCACCTTTAACTAACCAGGAATTACGAGGACACTGTATATGTACTGTACCATGGGTAGACAGTTCTTGGTTCTTATATTATGCACCACTGTATACTCTTTTTTTGTACCTAACCCCACTTTCCTTTTGTATTTAAGATGTTTTTTCTTTTTTCTTGTCATATGCTGGCCATATTGTCACCCTTATCTGCCACTTTCTGTGATATTGTATTCTTTGTATACCTTGGTTTTTTTTTTGGGGGGGGGGGTTGGTACCAATAAAACCTGTTTGATTAAAAAAAATGCATAGGTGTGAATCCAGCCTAAAGTAGAAGTTCACCCTAAATCTAAAATCTCAAAATCTACTTGCACCCACAATCTAAGCCTAACCTATCTTGCCTGTGAAGCAAAAATCGTTATACAAACCTTTTCTGCAGCCACTCTGGTCCGGTTCTACGCTGGGCTGTCAGCACCTGTGTGAAGGCAGGTGCAGAGGAAGCATCCGACATTGGAAGCCCCATAGGAACTCTATGGGTGACATCACTTCTCAGGCATTTCACAGCCGTTGTTGGCTGTCTCCTGCACAGAGCTTCCGCCACTGGAGACCGGACCAGAGCAGCTGCAGAAAAGTTAGGTATAGCGATTTTTGCTTCACAGAGCTAGATAGGTTAGTGTTAGATTGTGGGTGCAGGTAGATTTACAGATTTTAGTTTTAGGGTGAACTTCCACTTTAAAGGAGAATTCCTCTCCCTTTGGGAGATTTCCTATAACTTCTTGTTGCTTCTCTGGGACAGGAATTGAAGGGGCACTTTCCCAGTGGTACAATGACAGCAAAAAAAAAAAAAAAAAGTTTTGGCTATGAATACACTTTTAATTGAATCTTTCAGTGAAACCTCTCAGAATAAAAGATATATGTGGATTTGTGTGTGAGGGTATAGGATTCGGTGCAGTCATACTGACCCTTAAGCCACACACAGTAACACACAATCGCATTTTCCGCCGACAAAACGTCAGACTTTTGTACGAACGGCAAGGAATTGTCGGCCAACAAACACAAACGTAGTGACATACTACGAGACTACAAAGAGGAAGTTCAGTTGTCAGGCGCCACCCTTTGGGCTCCTTCTGCTAATTTTGTGTTAGTAGAAGTTTGGAGAGTGTTGATTCGTGCTTTTCAGTTCGTTTCTGAACGGCCGTTCGTCAACCATTCATGTTGCAGAATCGAAGGAGATAACGTGTTATTTATTATTGGCCTTGGAGTTATTGCTTTGACCCAAGTCCAGTCCAAGAATAGGAGGAGGAGGATTTCTTGGACCAAAAATTGGTTGCTTTATTAACGGTGACCAATTATGTCATATGCCTTTGCTGCGGGAGCTCCAGGAGAATAATCAAGATGATTTTCAGAATTATCTCCAGATGACGGACCCCTGCCTTCAACAACTCTTGCCATTGTTGACCCCCTATATTAAGAAGCAGGACACATGCATGAGGCTTTTATTTTATTTTTTGGTTGAATAATGATTTTATTTGGTATATTTTCTATATTTTTGGATGCATAGAATGCACTTTTTCTATTGGCAGATAGCATGTCTAATTTTGTTTTCTTTTTTTAATGCACAATACAAAAAAAATGTGTAGAATAATACTTGCCTATATGTTTTACTTCAAATGACAGTTTGGGAGTAGGCAGTTACATTTTAAAAAATACAATGTAAAATTAACAAGGGACACCAACATAGTTGTATCTTTGATCTTAAAAACTACGGGATAATGGTGTTGTGGTAACTTGCCCAAAAAAATAAGCCTAATAATATTATTCTTGATATCACTAGAGAAAAAAGGCTTTGAAAATACATTTGGCAGAACTCTACCAGTATCACCAGCGAAGCAGCTTCATTATTATCACATTAAAGAAGAAGAGAATGTGTGCTGCATTTCTAGATTTCATCATTTGCTGCGTCATGAATGTTAATTCTCCATTACGAGCGCTAGTTTACAAGACCGACCTCTTACGGCTCGTCCTTGCTTCCGAGCATGCGTGTTTGGACTTTGGACTTTTGTCCGACGGACTTGTATACACACGCTCAAAAAAAACAGTCAGCAGAAATTGGTCAGTAGAAAATTTATAAACCTGCCATCCAACATTTGTCCACAGAAAGTTGGCCAACAATTGTCTGATGGAGAGTGTACAAACAGTTGGATTTTCCGCCAACAGCATGTCATCACACAAAATCCGTCGGAAAATCCGATAGTGTGTACGAGGCTTTAGGCTTGATTCACCCTAATGGGTTTTTTGAAGTATTTTTGCAGAAATGCAGGGAATTTTTTTTAACATGAGTTCCTATGGAACACATTCACATCAATGCATTTTTGTGCCTCTGCCTTTTTGGAAAGGGTCTGACTTTTTTTCCCCCGCAAAATGCAGCATTTTGCATGTAAAAAACTGCAATGGACCCGCATCCAAAACGCAAGTACTGCGTTTTTACCGCGATTTGCGTCTTTTTTTTTTTTACATTCACTGTATATAGCTGGTTGCTAAGGAGCGGGTTGGGAAGCCAGGCGTTGCGTCCTTAGCAACGGATGAGTCATCAGCTGTCAGCAGGCTTCCCCGCTGACAGCTGAATGAAAAAAAAAAAAAAATCGGTTAAAGAAAAAAATCACCAAAAAAAGTCATGCCCCCCCCCCCCCCCCCCCAGTCCCTTCGGTCTGATATGGATTTGGAGGGGACATCCCCATGCCAAAAGTTGAAAAAAAAAAAAAAAAAATGGTGTAGGGCACCCCCCCCCCCCAAAATCCATACCAGACCCTTATCCCAGCATGCAGCCCAGCAGGAAAGGGAGGGGACAAGCGCCACTGTATTCTTCCTCACCACCATTTACCCACTGTCCTGATGCTGCCTTGCTCTGTTGTGACGTCCCCCGCTGTCTGACATCCCTTATTGTAGCCATGGGGCGTGGCCATCCGATGACATCACCTGGAGAACCTGCCCCCTTGTGTTGCCAGGAGGAGGCCCTTGTCCCCATCAGCATGGGGGCAAGGTGTTTTTGGGTGGATGGGGTCAATGCACCCACCCCCCCATGTTGAGGGCATTTGGTCTGGTATGGTTCGGGGGGGGGGGCTCGCTCATCCCCTCCCTTTCCTGCTGGGCTGCATGCTCAGATAAGGGTCTAGTATGGATTTTGGGGGGCCCCACTGCATGTTTTTTTTGGGCATTGGGGTGTCTCCTTTAAATCCATACCAGACCGAAGGGGGCCTGGTATGGACTGGGGGGGGGGGGCACGCAGTTTTTTTTTCGTGAATTTTTTTAGCCGGCAATTTTTTTTTTTTACATTCAGCTGTCAGTGGGGAAGCTCACTGAGACAGCGGGTGACTCATCAGTTGTTAAGGACGCGGACAGCGGCTTCCCGACCCGCTCCTTAGCAACCAGCTATATACAGTGAATGTAAAAAAAAAAAAACACAACCACGCAAATTGCGGTAAAAATGTGGTTACAAAAACACAGAAAGCACAGCAAAAAGCACTGCAGAAACATTTAAAAGCAACATGCACTGATGTGAATCAAACCTAATGCCGCGTACACAAGGTCAGCCTTTTCGACCGGACTTGGCCGACGGACAATCCGATCGTGTGTGGGCTTCACCAGACCATGCTTCAAATCTTTACGTCGTAACTCCGCCGGACCCAGAAAACCGATTGTCTGTATGCTAGTCCGACAGACAAAAACCCACGCTAGGGCAGCTATTGGCTACTGGCTATCAACTTCCTTATTTTAGTCCGGTGTACGTCATCACGTACAAATCCGTCGGACTTTGGTGTGATCGTGTGTAGGCAAGTCCGGTCGTTAGAAAGTCTGTTGAAAGTCCGCCAAAAGTCCATCGAAAGTTTTCGGACGGGCTGTCGGACTTTTGTAGCTGAAAAGTCCGACCGTGTGTACGCGGCATTAGGCCTGATTCACACCTATGCAGGTTGCAGTTTGCATATCGCAAGTGCATTTTGCATTTTTCAATACACGCTTTTGATCCATTGAAGTCTATGGAACCAAAAACTAGAAAAAAGTCCTTGGCCCTTTGCATAAAATGCACAGATGTGAACTACATACATAAGAAACCATGTTAAATGGACTGTAGTATGTTTCTGCAAAACTGAAAACGCACTAAAAATTGCATAGGCATGAGCTAGGCCTTACTTGACTACCTAGTCAGTCCAGAACAAACTGCTTACCACCAAAATCATACATTGATTAAAATCCATGTAAACCCTAACTGGATAACATTTATTTTTCTCAAGCACTGTGTATCATAAACATCATACAGTAGATGCCGGATTTGCTGCAGAACAGTCCCGTATCTCGGGCATCAGTCCTGAAAATGCTTCATCACAGGTGGAGATTTAGGCTGGGTTCACACTGATACCGGTACTACACGACAGTCATACAACTGTCATCCTACTTCGCTCTGCGACATCAGTCCTACAGTGGTCCTACATCCATCCAACTTGAATGAAAAGGATGCTACTTTGATCCAACTTTGTGATAGTATGACTTGTCCTTTGACCAATCAAAACAATCCCAATGTGATATAAATTCATTTTATTGCTGCTGTAATCACCATGTCGAATGTCACTAGTCGGATGGTTAGCACAAGGATCCTACTTTGATCCGACTTCAATGATATTCAATGGGCTGAAGTAGGATCAAAGTCGGACCAAAGTAGTGCAGGGAGCATTTTCAAAGTCGAACCGACTTGTGTCAGACCAGTAAGTCGGCTCTCATAGGGAAACATTGATTTTCACATGTCATGCGATATCAGCTCCCAATTTCGGAGCATTTGACGTACAAGTTTGAACCCAGCCAGGTTCACACTGGTACGACATACGCTCCGACTTTGGGAGCATGTCGCATGACGTGTGTAAGGCTGGGTTCACACTGGTGCGACACGACAGCCGTCCTACTTTGGATCCGACTTTGCCCTGCAACATAAAGCCGGCATGTGTCCGACTTTCAATGAACGGGGATCCGACTTGGATCCCCGCCAGTGCCCGGCCTTGTTTGGTATTAGGGGGAACTCCGCGCCAAATTTTAAATAAAAAACCGGCATGGGTTCCCCCTCCAGGAGCATACCAGGCCCTTGGGTCTGGTATGGACCTTGAGGGGAACCCCCTACGCCGAAAAAACGGCATGGGGGGTCGCCCCCAATCCATACCAGACCCTTATCCGAGCACGCAGCCCGACTGGACAGGAATGGGGGTGGGGACGAGCGAGCGCCCCCCCCCCTCCTGAACCGTACCAGGCCGCATGCCCTCAACATGGGGGGTGGTGCCTTGGGGGAGGGGGCGCGCTGCGGCCCCCCCACCCCAAAGCACCTTGTCCCCATGTTGATGAGGACAAGGGCCTCTTCCCGACAACCCTGGCCGTTGGTTGTCGGGGTCTGCGGGCGGAGGACTTTCAATGAACGGGGATCCGACTTGGATCCCCGCCAATGCCCGGCACTGTGTTTGGTATGAATCTTTAGGGGGAACTCCGCGCCAAATTTTAAATAAAAAACCGGCATGGGTTCCCCCTCCAAGGGCATACCAGGCCCTTGGGTCTGGTATGGACCTTGAGGGGAACCCCCTACGCCGATAAAAACGGCGTGGGGGTCCCCCCCAATCCATACCAGACCCTTATCCGAGCACGCAGCCCGGCCGGACAGGAATGGGGGTGGGGACGAGCGAGCGCCCCCCCTCCTGAACCGTACCAGGCCGCATGCCCTCAACATGGGGGGTTGGTGCCTTGGGGGAGGGGGCGCGCTGCGGCCCCCCACCCCAAAGCACCTTGTCCCCATGTTGATGAGGACAAGGGCCTCTTCCCGACAACCCTGGCCGTTGGTTGTCGGGGTCTGCGGGCGGAGGGCTTATCGGAATCCAGGAGCCCCCTTTAATAAGGGGGCCCCCAGATCCCGGCCCCCCACCCTATGTGAATGAGTATGGGGTACATGGTACCCCTACCCATTCACCTAGGGAAGTGTCAATAAAAAAAACCACAGTACACAGGTTTCAAAATTAGGCCTTAGGCTGGGTTCACACTGGTCCGACAAACGCTCCGACATTGGGAGCTCATGTCGCATGACGTGTGAAATTTAATGTTTCCCTATGGGAGCCGTCCTAACTGGTCCGACACAAGTCGTTCCGACTTTAGAAATGCTCCCTGTACTACTTTGGTCCGACTTTGATCCTACTTCAGCCTATTGACTATCATTGAAGTCGGATCAAAGTCGGATTGCCGTCTTGCATGATCCGACTTCGGCACGCGACTTGTGCTCAGATGTTCTTGAGGGGGAACTCCGCGCCAAATTTTAAATAAAAAACCGGCATGGGTTCCCCCTCCAAGAGCATACCAGGCCCTTGGGTCTGGTATGGACCTTGAGGGGAACCCCCTACGCCGATAAAAACGGCGTGGGGGTCCCCCCCCAATCCATACCAGACCCTTATCCGAGCACGCAGCCCGGCCGGACAGGAATGGGGGTGGGGACGAGCGAGCGCCCCCCCCCTCCTGAACCGTACCAGGCCGCATGCCCTCAACATGGGGGGTTGGTGCCTTGGGGGAGGGGGCGCGCTGCGGCCCCCCACCCCAAAGCACCTTGTCCCCATGTTGATGAGGACAAGGGCCTCTTCCCGACAACCCTGGCCGTTGGTTGTCGGGGTCTGCGGGCGGAGGGCTTATCGGAATCCAGGAGCCCCCTTTAATAAGGGGGCCCCCAGATCCCGGCCCCCCACCCTATGTGAATGAGTATGGGGTACATGGTACCCCTACCCATTCACTAGGGAAGTGTCAATAAAAAAAAACACAGTACACAGGTTTCAAAATGAATTTATTGGGCAGCTCCGGTATCTTCTTCCGACTTCTCCCGGTGTTCCGCCTCTTCTCCCGGGCCCCGCCGCTATCTTCTTCCAGCTCTATTGCCAGCGAGGGGCCCGGTCTGCTGCCGCTGTCTTCTCGCCGCTGTCTCGCCGCTTCTTCTCTTCATCTCTTCTTCCGATGTTGACACGACGCTCTCCCCGGCTGGAATGCTCTCTGTGCGCTCTGCTCTGACTTAAATAGGCGGTGACCCCGCCCCCTTATGCCGTCACAGTCTCTGGGCATGCTGGGACTGTGACGGCATAAGGGGGCGTTTTTATCGGCGTAGGGGGTTCCCCTCAAGGTCCATACCAGACCCAAGGGCCTGGTATGCTCCTGGAGGGGGAACCCATGCCGGTTTTTTATTTAAAATTTGGCGCGGAGTTCCCCCTAAAGATTCATACCAAACACAGTGCCGGGCATTGGCGGGGATCCAAGTCGGATCCCCGTTCATTGAAAATCGGACACATGCCGGCTTCATGTCGCAGGGCAAAGTCGGATCCAAAGTAGGACGGCTGTCGTGTCGCACCAGTGTGAACCCAGCCTAAGGCTGGCCATACACTATACAATTTTCTGATTCAATTTCCTTTAGATTTACCTTCAACTATGTAGTGCAAGGGCCTGTCTGATTGCATACAAATTGAAAGGGTTTAGGTTTGACCTCATATTATATGGTTTTGGTAAATCTAAAGGAAAGTTGAACAGGAAAATTGTATAGTGTATGGCCAGCTTAAGGCTGGGTTCACACTATACTACACGAAAGTAGTACGACTTTCATCCTACTTTGCTCTGCGACATCAGTCCTACATTGAAGAGTTTTTACAAAAAATAGGGGTAAGTGGCGCTACCTTTTTTGGGGTATCTGGTGTGAAAAATAGTGCTAAGTGTGTCATTAAGAGCGAAACCGCTCTAAAGGTGATCCATAACTCAAATGAAATATAAATATAATAAATATACTACTGCATAAATGTGTCCCCACCTATTTGTGAAAAAGGGGAATCTAATCTCCAGAGATCCCCTTTGAGAATATGTGTATCAAACCAGTTGGTTGATCATACGTGAACTAATATAAAACATGTATTTAATACCCTCCATCCATCCAAGGGCCTAATATGTAACCGATAAGAGGAGTATCAAATAATAAGTCAACAAACCAAATAATAAAAATAATTAGTGATACCATAAAGCATAAAAAGTCCTTATAAACTTAAAAGTCCAATCCCACATGTGAGGGAAAAAATGTAGGTTATATGTAAATATGTAGATATTCCAGTGGAAAAAACTTTAACAGTCCCAACGTGCCAAAAAAAAAAAAAAATATGTTCCAACAGAGAAGTGTATCTGTAGTGTGTTCCAGCAGTGTTCCAGCAGTATACTTTATAATTTGTGACTTTTGTGCAAATATTCAGCTGTCACCCAGTGACTTGCGGTGCTCCCCCTCAAGGGTCCCCACTCACAAGCTCCCTATACCCCTGCAGGGGTAATAGGCATGTGGTATTACACTCTGGTGTAGACTCCAATGAGGTTGTTCCTGGGTCCTCCCGCTTCAGCCACAAGCCCGTCCGTAGCACGGTAATCCACATAGGAAAGGAAACAGGGCTCCCGTAGTGTAATACGTTTAAAAAATTTACTTTATTAAAAGTTAAACATAACGGGATAAAATAAAATAAAATAAACTAAAACGAAAAGCCAAGCCAAGCTTTCACACTGCGTTTAGTGGTGTACACAAAGAGAGCTAGTGGATTCCAGACCATCAGCTGAGCGGCGTGCGCCTCAGCTGCGTTCCACACTCTCTTCCACTTCCGCGTGTGACGTAGTCGCGTAGCTCCGCCTTACGCGTTTCGTCATCGACGTTGTCAAAGGCGTAGCTAGCGTCCATCATACTAGGCTATATGTAGGCAAGCGGGGATATCCAGTTCCACCAATACTCCTCCCATGGGCGGAAATTAATTAGGTGACCCACGAATCCTATCCTACCGGGCTACTTCATTCTATATAGGGGTTTCCTTCAGATATTCATAGATTTTGAAACCTCATATTCCCGCTTACTAACATATAAGGCAGACATAAATATTAGTTTAATATGCTCTTAAACACGAAAAATAGGTTCAATCTACATACTATTAATTATCCACTACTTCAGATATCAATTTGGATATACCATTTCCCTTATCTATGCGCTTGCATTATAAAGTCATAGGGGAGACCTGTATCTTCATAGGGGGAGACCTCTATGGGTAAGTTTATGTACTACCACTCCACATACCAAAAAATTCTGGGCATGTATAGGGCTATAACAAGGGTGCTTATATCATCATATATCCTCATCATTAAGCCCTATCAGTTTGTTATTCCCTTTGTTACATTACCATATATGTACATTAGGCCAGGGAGTTACCCTAATCACATGTCACCATCATATATATATATGTATCATAAACCTATATACATGGGGGATAGGTTTTGTTTACCTATATACAAGGGCCCCTTCATACCCTGACCGGGCCCACAAAAGGGAAAGAAAGGGGGCCCATGTACATATATATATATAGTGTATCCCTATGGAGGGGATAATTATTAGAAGATTCTATATATGCGAATTACAAGAGAATATATAATGTAGGAGAGAATGTTAGATTAAATTCAAACAAGAGGGTAGAGATAGCTACACAGAGGGGGGAGGCATAAGCCCTTAAAATTTCCTCCTCGCCTATCATTGTGTGTGTGTTTGAATAGGAAAAATTTCTTATTGTTGTAAGTGTTTTTAACTTGCCGGGTGGAAGCCGGCGGATGGTCCTCACCCTCAGTCCTCTGTATAGTTATCCCATTATCCAACTGCAAAACCTGTCATAAAGTAGGTAAATGGATACCCCCATACCCGATTAGGGATTGGCTATAAAGCAGTTTAGATCTATGTCTAAGTTTAACCCTTTAGGGGCCAAGGATTGTAAACGATAGATCCACCCAGTCTCATTTTGTGAGATAAGTGTTAGTTTATTACTCCCCCTCCAGTGGTCCTCAACATGATCTATGCCATAGAATACAAGCCCCGTGGGGTCTCTCTGATGTACCTCATCAAAGTGCCTAGATAGATGGTGCTTAGGGAACCCTTTCCTAATGTTATTGATATGTTCCCTTATTCTGACAGCTAGAGGCCGCGTAGTTCTCCCCACGTATTGCAGGTGGCAAGGGCACTCTATGACATATGTCACATGTGTACCCTGGCATGTGATTAACTTTTTTATTTTGTATTCTTTATGGTCCACTGCTGATTTGAATGATTCTTTCTTTCTGGGTTGTGGTTTACTGACCCTACAGGGCAAACATCTTCGACATTTATAGAATCCCCTCAGGTCACTGTTGATTTTAACCTGTTTAGGGGGGTCTATAGCATTGTGTACTAGATAGTTGCGGAGGTTAGGTGCTCTCCTGTACACAAATTTAGGTCTTCTAGGTAAGATTTTTGATAATACCCTATCCTCTTGCAGTATTGGCCAATATCTATTGATAATGCGTTCCACATCTTTGTATTGATTGTTATATCCTGTAATAAACAGGATCTCTCCTTTGTCTTTCTTTCTCTTGTTGGTATTGTTAAATAGAGTCTTCCTATCCATTTTCATTATTTCCAATTTTAATTTCTCCAGGTTATTGGCTGCATACCCTTTTTCTTGGAATCTTTGAATAAGCATATCTGCCTGTCTCTCAAAATCAACCATTAGATCACAGTTCCTGCGTAACCGCATTAATTGCCCCTTTGGGATATTCCCCTTCCATTTTGGATGGTGGCAGCTGGAGAGGGGTATATATCCATTCCTGTCTGTTTCTTTAAAAAAGGTGCGAGTATACAAGGATGTGTCTGACTTGAAGATTTCTAGATCTAAGTACTCTTATTTATTTATTTATCAGGCTGGGTTCACACTGGTCCGACAAACGCTCCGACATTGGGAGCTCATGTCGCATGACGTGTGAAATTTAATGTTTCCCTATGGGAGCCGTCCTAACTGGTCCGACACAAGTCGTTCCGACTTTAGAAATGCTCCCTGTACTACTTTGGTCCGACTTTGATCCTACTTCAGCCTATTGACTATCATTGAAGTCGGATCAAAGTCGGATTGTCGTCTTGCATGATCCGACTTCGGCACGCGACTTGTGCTCAGATGTTCTTGAGGGGGAACCGGCATGGGTTCCCCCCTCCAAGAGCATACCAGGCCCTTGGGTCTGGTATGGACCTTGAGGGGAACCCCCTACGCCGAAAAAACGGCGTGGGGGGTTGCCCCCAATCCATACCAGACCCTTATCCGAGCACGCAGCCCGGCCGGACAGGAATAGGGGTGGGGACGAGCGAGCGCCCCCCCCCCTCCTGAACCGTACCAGGCCGCATGCCCTCAACATGGGGGGTGGTGCCTTGGGGGAGGGGGCGCGCTGCGGCCCCCCCACCCCAAAGCACCTTGTCCCCATGTTGATGAGGACAAGGGCCTCTTCCCGACAACCCTGGCCGTTGGTTGTCGGGGTCTGCGGGCAGGGGCTTATCGGAATCCGGGAGCCCCCTTTAATAAGGGGGCCCCCAGATCCCGGCCCCCCACCCTATGTGAATGAGTATGGGGTACATCGTACCCCTACCCATTCACCTAGGGAAAAAGTGTCAATTAAAAAAAAACACTACACAGATTTTTAAAGTAATTTATTAGACAGCTCCGGGGGTCTTCTTCCGACTTCGGGGGTCTCTCCGGTTCTTCTCCGCGCTCTCCGGGTCTTCTGCCGGGCTCCTCCGCTATTTTCTGCTCTTTTGCTATAGCGGAGGAGCCCAGTCTGCTGCCTTCTTCTCTTCGGGGGTCTCTCCGGTTCTTCTCCGCGCTCTCCGGACCTTCTGCCGGGCTCCTCCGCTCTCTTCTGCTCTTTTGCCGCTCTTTTGCTATAGCGAAGGAGCCCGGTCTTCAATCTTCTGCCTTCTGCCTTCTGCTCTCTTCTCCTGATGTTGACACGACGCTCTCTGGGGCTGGAATGCACTCTGAGCGCTCCGCTCTGACTTATATAGGTGGTGACCACGCCCCCTTATGCCGTCACAGTCCCTGGGCATGCTGGGACTGTGACGGCATAAGGGGGCGTGGTCATCGGGTGATGACCACGCCCCCTAAAACGTCACAGTCCCAGCATGCCCAGGGACTGTGACGGCATAAGGGGGCGTGGTCACCACCTATATAAGTCAGAGCGGAGCGCTCAGAGTGCATTCCAGCCCCAGAGAGCGTCGTGTCAACATCAGAAGAGAGCAGAAGGCAGAAGGCAGAAGATTGAAGACCGGGCTCCTTCGCTATAGCAAAAGAGCGGCAAAAGAGCAGAAGAGAGCGGAGGAGCCCGGCAGAAGGTCCGGAGAGCGCGGAGAAGAACCGGAGAGACCCCCGAAGAGAAGAAGGCAGCAGACCGGGCTCCTCCGCTATAGCAAAAGAGCAGAAAATAGCGGAGGAGCCCGGCAGAAGACCCGGAGAGCGCGGAGAAGAACCGGAGAGACCCCCGAAGTCGGAAGAAGACCCCCGGAGCTGTCTAATAAATTACTTTAAAAATCTGTGTAGTGTTTTTTTTTAATTGACACTTTTTCCCTAGGTGAATGGGTAGGGGTACGATGTACCCCATACGCATTCACATAGGGTGGGGGGCCGGGATCCGGGGGCCCCCTTATTAAAGGGGGCTCCCGGATTCCGTTAAGCCCCCGCCCGCAGACCCCGACAACCAACGGCCAGGGTTGTCGGGAAGAGGCCCTTGTCCTCATCAACATGGGGACAAGGTGCTTTGGGGTGGGGGGGCCGCAGCGCGCCCCCTCCCCCAAGGCACCACCCCCCATGTTGAGGGCATGCGGCCTGGTACGGTTCAGGAGGGGGGGGGGGCGCTCGCTCGTCCCCACCCCCATTCCTGTCCGGCCGGGCTGCGTGCTCGGATAAGGGTCTGGTATGGATTGGGGGCGACCCCCCACGCCGTTTTTTCGGCATAGGGGGTTCCCCTCAAGGTCCATACCAGACCCAAGGGCCTGGTATGCCCTTGGAGGGGGAACCCATGCCGGTTTTTTATTTAAAATTTGGCGCGGAGTTCCCCCTAAGGCTGGGTTCACACTGGTCCGACAAACGCTCCGACATTGGGAGCTCATGTCGCATGACGTGTGAAATTTAATGTTTCCCTATGGGAGCCGTCCTAACTGGTCCGACACAAGTCGTTCCGACTTTAGAAATGCTCCCTGTACTACTTTGGTCCGACTTTGATCCTACTTCAGCCTATTGACTATCATTGAAGTCGGATCAAAGTCGGATTGCCGTCTCGCATGATCCGACTTCGGCACGCGACTTGTGCTCAGATCATCTTGAGGGGGAACTCCGCGCCAAATTTTAGATAAAAATCCGGCATGGGTTCCTCCTCGAAGAGCATACCAGGCCCTTGGGTCTGGTATGGAACTTGAGGGGAACCCCCTACGCCGAAAAAGCGGCGTGGGGGGTCGCCCCCAATCCATACCAGACCCTTATCCGAGCACGCAGCCCGGCCGGACAGGAATGGGGGTGGGGACGAGCGAGCGCCCCCCCCCCTCCTGAACCGTACCAAGCCGCATGCCCTCAACATGGGGGGTTGTTGCCTTGGGGGAGGGGGGCGCGCTGTGGCCCCCCCACCCCAAAGCACCTTGTCCCCATGTTGATGAGGACAAGGGCCTCTTCCCGACAACCCTGGCCGTTGGTTGTCGGGGTCTGCGGGCGGGGGGCTTATCGGAATCCGGGAGCCCCCTTTAATAAGGGAGCCCCCAGATCCCAGCCCCCCACCCTATGTGAATGAGTATGGGGTACAGCGTACCCCTACCCATTCACCTAGGAAAAAAGTGTCAATTTAAAAAAAAACACTACACAGATTTTTAAAGCATTTTATTAGACAGCTCCGGGGGTCTTCTTCCGACTTCGGGGGTCTCTCCGGTTCTTCTCCACGCTCTCCGGATCTTCTGCCGGGCTCCTCCGCTCTCTTCTGCTCTTTTGCCGTTCTTTTGCTAAAGCGGAGGAGCCTGGTCTTCAATCTTCTGCCTTCTGCCCTCTTCTCCTGATGTTGACACGACGCTCTCTGGGGCTAGAATGCTCTCTGTGCGCTCTGCTCTGACTTATATAGGCGGTGACCCCGCCCCCTTATGCCGTCACAGTCCCTGGGCATGCTGGGACTATGACGGCATAAGGGGGCGTGGTCATCGGGTGATGACCACGCCCCCTAAAACGTCACAGTCCCAGCATGCCCAGGGACTGTGACGGCATAAGGGGGCGGGGTCACCGCCTATATAAGTCAGAGCAGAGCGCACGGAGAGCATTCTAGCCCCAGAGAGCGTCGTGTCAACATCAGGAGAAGAAGGAAGAAGGAAGAAGGCAGAAGGCAGAAGATTGAAGACCAGGCTCCTCCGCTTTAGCAAAAGAGCGGCAAAAGAGCAGAAGAGAGCGGAGGAGCCCGGCAGAAGATCCGGAGAGCGTGGAGAAGAACCGGAGAGACCCCCGAAGTCGGAAGAAGACCCCCGGAGCTGTCTAATAAAATGCTTTAAAAATCTGTGTAGTGTTTTTTTTTAAATTGACACTTTTTTCCTAGGTGAATGGGTAGGGGTACGCTGTACCCCATACTCATTCACATAGGGTGGGGGGCCGGGATCTGGGGGCTCCCTTATTAAAGGGGGCTCCCGGATTCCGATAAGCCCCCCGCCCGCAGACCCCGACAACCAACGGCCAGGGTTGTCGGGAAGAGGCCCTTGTCCTCATCAACATGGGGACAAGGTGCTTTGGGGTGGGGGGGCCGCAGCGCGCCCCCTCCCCCAAGGCACCACCCCCCATGTTGAGGGCATGCGGCCTGGTACGGTTCAGGAGGGGGGGGGGGCGCTCGCTCGTCCCCACCCCCATTCCTGTCCGGCCGGGCTGCGTGCTCGGATAAGGGTCTGGTATGGATTGGGGGCGACCCCCCACGCCGTTTTTTCGGCGTAGGGGGTTCCCCTCAAGGTCCATACCAGACCCAAGGGCCTGGTATGCTTCCGGAGGGGGAACCCATGCCGGTTTTTTATTTAAAATTTGGCGCGGAGTTCCCCCCTAAAGATTCATACCAAACACAGTGCCAGCATTGGCGGGGATCCAAGTCGGATCCCCGTTCATTGAAAGTCGGACACATGCCGGCTTCATGTCGCAGGGCAAAGTCGGATCCAAAGTAGGACGGCTGTCGTGTCGCACCAGTGTGAACCCAGCCTGAGGCTGGGTTCACACTATACTACACGACAGTAGTACGACTTTCATCCTACTTTGCTCTGCGACATCAGTCCTACATTGGTCCTACATTGATCCTACATTGGTCCTACAACCATCCGACTTTCATGAACAGGATACTACTTTGATCCGACTTTTCAGATAGTACACTTGTCCTTTGACCAATCAAAACTAACACACTCTGACATGCTGGGACTGTGACGTTTTAGGGGGCGTGGTCATCACCCAATGACCACGCCCCCTTATGCCGTCACAGTCCCAGCATGCCCAGGGACTGTGACGGCATAAGGGGGCGGGGTCACCGCCTATATAAGCCATAGCAGAGCGCACAGAGAGCATTCCAGCCAGAGAGAGCGTCGTGTCAACATTGGAAGAAAAGAAGAAGGCAGAAGTCCGGGCCACCACTAGCAATAGCAATAGAGCTGTAGAAGATAGCGGAGGAGCCGGCGGAAGATCAGGACACCGGGAGGAGACGCCGGAGAGACCCCGAAGTCGAAAGAAGACCCCGGAGCTGTCTAATAAATTACTTTAAAAACCTGTGTACTGTGTTTTTTTATTGACACTTTTTTCCCTAGGTGAATGGGTAGGGGTACGATGTACCCCATACTCATTCACAAAGGGTGGGGGGCCGGGATCCGGGGGCCCCCTTATTAAAGGGGGCTCCTGGATTCCGATAAGGCCCCCGCCTGCAGACCCCGACAACCAACGGGCAGGGTTGTCGGGAAGAGGCCCTTGTCCTCATCAACATGGGGACAAGGTGCTTTGGGGTGGGGGGGGCACGCAGCGCGCCCCCCTCCCCCAAGGCACCAACCCCCCATGTTGAGGGCATGCGGCCTGGTACGGTTCAGGAGGGGGGGGGGGGCGCTCGCTCGTCCCCACCCCCATTCCTGACCGGCCGGGCTGCTTGCTCGGATAAGGGTCTGGTATGGATTGGGGGGGACCCCCACGCCCTTTTTTTCGGCGTAGGGGGTTCCCCTCAAGGTCCATACCAGACGTAAGGGTCTGGTATGCTCCTGGGGGGGAACCCATGCTGTTTTTTTATTTAAAATTTGGCGCAGAGTTCCCCCTCAAGATTCACACCAAGACATCCGACATTGCGTTATTTCCTGCCCCCTGCTGTAGCCCCTACCATTGTGTGTTAGTTTTAATTGGTCAAAGGACAAGTATACTATCTGAAAAGTCGGATCAGGCTGGGTTCACACTGGTCCGACAAACGCTCCGACATTGAGAGCTCATGTCGCATGACGTGTGAAATTTAATGTTTCCCTATGGGAGCCGTCCTAACTGGTCCGACACAAGTCGTTCCGACTTTAGAAATGCTCCCTGTACTACTTTGGTCCGACTTTGATCCTACTTCAGCCTATTGACTATCATTGAAGTCGGATCAAAGTCGGATTGCCGTCTTGCATGATCCGACTTCGGCACGCGACTTGTGCTCAGATGTTCTTGAGGGGGAACTCCGCGCCAAATTTTAAATAAAAAACCGGCATGGGTTCCCCCTCCAAGAGCATACCAGGCCCTTGGGTCTGGTATGGACCTTGAGGGGAACCCCCTACGCCGAAAAAACGGCGTGGGGGGTCGCCCCCAATCCATACCAGACCCTTATCCGAGCACGCAGCCCGGCCGGACAGGAATGGGGGTGGGGACGAGCGAGCGCCCCCCCCCCCTGAACCGTACCAGGCCGCATGCCCTCAACATGGGGGGTTGGTGCCTTGGGGGAGGGGGCGCGCTGCGGCCCCCCCCACCCCAAAGCACCTTGTCCCCATGTTGATGAGGACAAGGGCCTCTTCCCGACAACCCTGGCCGTTGGTTGTCGGGGTCTGCGGGCGGAGGGCTTATCGGAATCCAGGAGCCCCCTTTAATAATGGGGCCCCCAGATCCCGGCCCCCCACCCTATGTGAATGAGTATGGGGTACATGGTACCCCTACCCATTCACCTAGGGAAGTGTCAATAAAAAAAACCACAGTACACAGGTTTCAAAATTAATTTATTGGGCAGCTCCGGTATCTTCTTCCGACTTCTCCCGGTGTTCCGCCTCTTCTCCCGGGCCCCGACGCTATCTTCTTCCAGCTCTATTGCCAGCGAGGGGCCCGGTCTGCTGCCGCTGTCTTGTCGTCGCTGTCTCGCCCCCCCCACCCCAAAGCACCTTGTCCCCATGTTGATGAGGACAAGGGCCTCTTCCCGACAACCCTGGCCGTTGGTTGTCGGGGTCTGCGGGCGGGGGGCTTATCGGAATCCGGGAGCCCCCTTTAATAAGGGAGCCCCCAGATCCCGGCCCCCCACCCTATGTGAATGAGTATGGGGTACAGCGTACCCCTACCCATTCACCTAGGAAAAAAGTGTCAATTTAAAAAAAAACACTACACAGATTTTTAAAGCATTTTATTAGACAGCTCCGGGGGTCTTCTTCCGACTTCGGGGGTCTCTCCGGTTCTTCTCCACGCTCTCCGGATCTTCTGCCGGGCTCCTCCGCTCTCTTCTGCTCTTTTGCCGCTCTTTTGCTAAAGCGGAGGAGCCTGGTCTTCAATCTTCTGCCTTCTGCCCTCTTCTCCTGATGTTGACACGACGCTCTCTGGGGCTAGAATGCTCTCTGTGCGCTCTGCTCTGACTTATATAGGCGGTGACCCCGCCCCCTTATGCCGTCACAGTCCCTGGGCATGCTGGGACTGTGACGTTTTAGGGGGCGTGGTCATCACCCGATGACCACGCCGCCTTATGCCGTCATAGTCCCAGCATGCCCAGGGACTGTGACGGCATAAGGGGGCGGGGTCACCGCCTATATAAGTCAGAGCAGAGCGCACAGAGAGCATTCTAGCCCCAGAGAGCGTCGTGTCAACATCAGGAGAAGAGGGCAGAAGGCAGAAGGCAGAAGATTGAAGACCAGGCTCCTCCGCTTTAGCAAAAGAGCGTCAAAAGAGCAGAAGAGAGCGGAGGAGCCCGGCAGAAGATCCGGAGAGCGTGGAGAAGAACCGGAGAGACCCCCGAAGTCGGAAGAAGACCCCCGGAGCTGTCTAATAAAATGCTTTAAGAATCTGTGTAGTGTTTTTTTTTAAATTGACACTTTTTTCCTAGGTGAATGGGTAGGGGTACGCTGTACCCCATACTCATTCACATAGGGTGGGGGGCCGGGATCTGGGGGCTCCCTTATTAAAGGGGGCTCCCGGATTCCGATAAGCCCCCCGCCCGCAGACCCCGAAACCAACGGCCAGGGTTGTCGGGAAGAGGCCCTTGTCCTCATCAACATGGGGACAAGGTGCTTTGGGGTGGGGGGGCCGCAGCGCGCCCCCCTCCCCCAAGGCAACAACCCCCCATGTTGAGGGCATGCGGCCTGGTACGGTTCAGGAGGGGGGGGCGCTCGCTCGTCCCCACCCCCATTCCTGTCCGGCCGGGCTGCGTGCTCGGATAAGGGTCTGGTATGGATTGGGGGGACCCCCCACGCCGCTTTTTCGGCGTAGGGGGTTCCCCTCAAGTTCCATACCAGACCCAAGGGCCTGGTATGCTCTTGGAGGGGGAACCCATGCCGGATTTTTATCTAAAATTTGGCGCGGAGTTCCCCCTCAAGATGATCTGAGCACAAGTCGCGTGCCGAAGTCGGATCATGCGAGACGGCAATCCGACTTTGATCCGACTTCAATGATAGTCAATAGGCTGAAGTAGGATCAAAGTCGGACCAAAGTAGTACAGGGAGCATTTCTAAACTCGGAACGACTTGTGTCGGACCAGTTAGGACGGCTCCCATAGGGAAACATTAAATTTCACACGTCATGCGACATGAGCTCCCAATGTCGGAGCGTTTGTCGGACCAGTGTGAACCCAGCCTTATTGTCAAAGCTTAATTGAACAAGCTGAAGTTAGAAACTGGTTACTATACACAGGTGCACCAGTTTTAGTAAATCAACCCCACAGTGTCAACCTTATTTGAGTTATTGCATATGGGCTATAAAACTCAATAAGGTATTTATTACAGTGATCGAGTGCCACAAATGGGCTGTCTTTGCATAGTTAGAGGTGGATTTCATGCAGGCCACTCCAGTAAGTAGGCAAAGTCTGGGCAGGACCATATAGTCACCTGAAAGGTTAACTGTGTCCCAGAAACTTGAGTAAAAAATTGGTAAGTATGAAACAATTGTCAGCTTTTGAAAATAAAATGTTTTTTTTAAACTATTTTTGACGTTTTGTTTGATCTCTGAGCTGTTGATCTCCTGCCTCTTTTTGTGGCCACCATATTTCAATTCGTATGCAATCCAGTGATGGTTGCATGGCATTTGTTAGGTTGGGTTTTCCTGATAGTGAGAACAGTGGACCATGCCTGTGTAATGTATGCTGAAATAGCCACTTATAGTCTCCATTGGAAGCCCCGTGTGCCAGCGTGACAACACGAAAACATTCTGGAGACTGTTGTTATGCCATAACAGGAGATGCCTGAACAAGGCTCTTCATAGCAAGATTACATAACATTATAAAACGTTTGAGATATTACCGACTGGGTTTACATATACTTTTAGGGCCCCCTGATGCTTGTGTGTGTTACCACAAGCATGAACGCACGTTTTTGTTTGTTGAGGTGTGTTAAGGTCGTCTATTTGTTCTTAATGACTCGACAGAGCACATCGACTCACAAAAAATGCACCTGCAGCCCTTTTGACAACATATTTCCAATACAATAATTATAACATCTGAGTTTCCTAGAAAATGCTGGCAATGTCCACCTGAGAGTTAGTAGCACTTGATTTTAGTGGTGCAAAAGGGCAGTTTACAAAGGAGCAGAAATTAGACATTTACGAGGTATGGGAATATGGAGGTGAAGAAAGGTTGAAGCTTACTGCCCAATTTTTTTGTTTAGATCAAACTAGCTGAAGACCTTTTTAAATATTGAGCTTACCAATCCAACATGGCTCCTGACTAAAAAAGGCCCGCACATTAGAGATTAAACATTTACTCTCTCTCATAACCTCCTTAGAAGGTACACATAAACAGAATTCAGACCCAACTGTTTACATGGACCTCTCCAATGCTCGCCGTGATCTACTTCAATTACTTGACTCACACTCTCTTATTGCGTGTGACAAGGCCCGCAATATTCATTATTCCCTAAGTGCGGTCAGCACTTAGACAGAGTCCTCCACATCGGCCCATACAGCTTATTCATAATTCCACCAAACAGAAGGTGTTTAATACTTCAGGCATTATACTTTTAGACAATACTACTCTCATCTCTATGATTTACCCCAGAGGCTCAGACAGGAGCCCACTGCCTCTTCACCTCATAGTTACATAGTAAGGTTGAATAAAGACACCAGTCTATCCAGTTCAACCTAAGTGAGTGTGGGTGCGTGTCTAGAATTATCCCTATTTTATTTTTAAGGTACCCATATAGCGCCGTCAATTTACGCAGTGCTCCACACATACATCGCACACTCACATCGGTCCCTACCGAGCTTACAATCCAAGGTCCCCAACTCACATTCATATACTAGGCCTGATTTTGGACAGAAGCCAATGAACCTACCAGCATGTCTTTGGAGTGTGGGAGGAAACCCACGCAGACAAAGGGAGAACATGCAGGCAGGTAGTATCATGGTTGGGATTCGAACCAGCGACCCTTTTTACTGCTAGGTGAGAGTGCTACCCACTACACCACTGTGCTGCCCACCTCCTGACATGCAATCCTATATCGCTGAAACCGCCTTGCCTACTATTGAACCGGAAGCAGCGACAGACCTGGATAAGCCCCTGACGAACTCAGAATTACTGAATACCATTAAAGGTTTTAAATCGGGCAAATGCCCTGGGCCTGACAGCTTCTCCCCCAGATTTTATAAAATTTCTGCGCCCTTATTGGCTAGGACCTTTAAAGCCATTGATAGCTTTCACCTCCCATCCAAGGATTTGTTATTTGCTAACATTTCCATTCTTCCCAAAGCCGGCAAAGACCCATCCCAATATAGTAGCTATAGGCAAGTTTCCTGTTGAATGTGGACACTTAAACTCTTTGCAAAAGTTCTAACCAATCGATTATCACCCTCTTTTACCTATGCTGATCCACAACGGTCAAGCAGGTTTTGTCCCTGGTCGTGAGGCTAGGGATAACACCACAAAGACTATTGACCTCATCTCATATCCAGCAGCATAAACTGAAGGCTTGTTTACTTTCTTTTGACGCTAAAAAAGCTTTTGACCAGGTTAATTGGCAATTTTTACATTTATCTCTGTTGCAGATAGGCCTTGGCACAACCTTTGTGGACAAAGTTATGTCCTTATACTCCCGGCCCTCGGCGTCAGTACTGATCAATGGCTCACCCTCTGAACCTTTTAATATTTACAATGGAGTGAGACAGGGATGCCCCCTGTCCCTGCTACTCTTTGTTTTTGTGATAGAACACTTGGCTTGTGCGATTCGACAAAATGATTTCATCGTCGGTATTCAAACTCCCTCCACTCATCACAAGCTTTCTCTTTATGCAGATGATCTCTTATTTTACTCCTGAATGAATTCCACCATTTTGGGGAATTCAGCAACTTTAAACCTAATATGTCCAAAACAGAAGCCCTTAATATCTCACTCCCAGATTCCACTATTTCTCAGCTAAAACCCAACTTCCCCTTCCAATGGTTGCGCAAAGGCATTTCCTACTTAGGCATTATTATCCCACCTAACCTCTCTAACCTATATCCCCTGAACTACTCTCCGTTATAGACTCGCATCCGGAAGGAGTTAGACCTTTGGAATGTGTCCTCTGTACCCTGGGTTGGGCGCATCAATACGTTGAAAATGGACACACTCCCAAAGCTGCTCTACCCTTTTCAGACCCTTCCTACACGTGTGCCCAAACAATTTTTTTGCCTCTGTGCTCCATATCCATACGCTTTATTTGAAATAGGGGACTATTGAGTATCCATTATAAACTACTTACACTTCTAAAATTTCAAGGGGGAATGGGAGTCCCAGATTTTGAACTATACCATAAAGCATCTGTTTTGGCACGAGTGTTGGATTGGTTCCCTCGTCCCTTCTCAAAGGCTTCTACGATGATAGAGCAGGATCTATCCCCTGTCAACCTTAGGGCTCTTCTTTGGGGTTACAAGCAAGACTTTGACAGGATTCAATCTTCATCTCCCCTGACCCTCACTGCCCTACCCCTGTGGTATAAAAAGGGCCTTCAGACTCTCCTGTCCCCAGATCCCCCTAAGGACACTGTTCGACAACCCTACTTTCCTCCAGGGAATGAAAACCCCCATATTCAGAGGGCTGTCACGATCTGTCTGGTCGGTAGCGCATTCCTTTGTTCATTCATGTACTGAACAACCTGTTATCCCTGCTGATAACGATGATTGGCTCACAGCCATCCACTTTACTTCCACCTGAATACACCGCCCTTTGAGTACGAGCGGCTGTGCTCCCCTCTCCGACACACCCAGACATCTGCTTTCCTCGATTTATAAGTCACTTCATGCATTGATGCACAATGGACTTCCATCGTATACTCGAACATTGTCCGCTGCTCTGGGGAAGATTACGAATAAAGATTGGCAAACCTCCTTTCATTTTACACACAAGTCCACGATTTCTTGTTATGCACAAGAAAAAATAGGATTTTTATTACAGCTTACCTGTAAAATCCTTTTCTTGGAGTACATCATGGGACACAGAGCCTTAAGTAATTACTTAATGGGTTATAGCCTACCTTCAGGTGTTGACACTGGTAAACCCTAATAAAGGAAGTTTACTCCCTATATAACCCCTCCTCCTTCCAGGAGCACATCAGTTTTTGTAGCAAAGCAATATACTTGTATCCCAAAAAAGAGGGGAGGGAACTCTGTGTCCCATGATGTACTCCAAGAAAAGGATTTTACAGGTAAGCTATAATAAAAATCCTATTTTCTTTATCGTACATCTTGGGACACAGAGCCTTAATTAATCACTTAATGGGATATCCCGTAGCAATGCCACATGAGGGGTGGGAGAAAACAACCCGCAGGGTACACCCAGACTTGAGGATCTTATACTGCTGCTTGCAGCACACTGCGCCCGAAGGCGATATCCTCATACCTCCTTATATCCACCTGATAAAATTTTGTGAATGTATGCACTGAAGACCAAGTTGCGGCCTTACAGATCTGAGCCATGGAGGCCTGATGACGCACTGCCCAAGAAGCACTAACCGACCTGGTAGAATGCGCCTTAATTTGAAACGGGGGAATCTTACCCCTTTAATCATAAGTTTGAATTATCACTTGCCGAATCGACTTAGTGACAGTGGATTTCGACGCTGCCTTTCCTTTCTTAGGACCCTCAGGCAGAAAAAAATAAGACACCAATCTTACGAATCTGAGCAGTTTTCTTTTTTTTTTTAAATTAAAACGTTTTTATTTCCCAAAAAAACAAAAACAAAACATAATTATACAATTTTCCAATGCACAAACATTATGTCTTTTGTTCAGCACAATTATTATACATATTACACACGTAGGTAAAAGCCAGAAGTCACTAGTCAATTATAAAGACTGTTACAATGTGGCAATACAGTAGATCTTTTGGGGTATCAATATATCATGTGCTATTATACAGATTTGAAGAGAAGGAGTTGTACAGTACAGGTCCAGTAGGGTGGTACATTAAAGAAGGAGATGAGCTCTGCAGTGCTACACACGTGTCAGTTGTATTAAGCCAACGGTCCCAGACCTTATTATATTTTGCAGAGCACCCTCTATTAATGTAGACAACTTTCTTATAGAGCAATGTGCTATTAACGTCAGTTTTCCAGTCAGATAATCTAGGGAGAACCTGTCTCATCCAGAGTTTGGCAATAGTTTTCCGGGCAGAAAATAGGGTCTCCTGCATAAAAGTTTTGGTGTATTTGACAGTGTCAGCGTCTGGGAAAATACCCAGTAAGCATGGTTTGGGGTCTAGGATTAGCGGAGATCCCATATTGTCATGAAGAAAATCTACCACTTGTTTCCAGAAGCCCTGTATGTAGGGGCAGGACCACAGGAGGTGGTAGAATGTGCCTGTCTCTTGACTACATAATAGACATGTGGAGGGTTGTCCCCGGTGAATTTCGCTATTCTTATTGGTGTGAGGTATGCGCGGTGTAGGATGTATGTTTGGGTCAATCTGTCAGATAGCTTGGGTGAGACAGCTTGCATGCGTCCAATGCTTCACTCTAGTCCTCGTCTTCCAGGATTCCTAGGTCTCCTTCCCATCTTGATTTTATATTGTAAGCTATTTTAGTGGATGAGGGAGTATGAAGCATATTATAGAATGTTGATATTAATTTCTGGGGATCTACACTTTTGACTATGTCCATTATAGGATTACAAGTAGGGTTAGGTAATGATTCTGGAAACTGGGAGCGAATTGCATGTCGGACCTGTAGAAATCGGAAAAACATGCGATTCGAGAGTGCAAATTCTAGTTTTAATATATTGAATGTCTTTAATGTGCCGGCAGTAAGTAAGTGTGATAGGTAGAAAATTTCTGCACCATGCTTCCAAGTCCGGTATAGTCAAGAATTCCTGTAGTGTCTTATTGTGCCAGATGGGAGAATAGTCGTTATGTGTAGGTATTTCTAGTTTGATCGAGGCCATCTTCCTATCTTCCTATAGTGGCTTAATAGGGAATTGTGTTCCTCTGATTTAGTAGTACCTTCGGCGCCAGCTGCTATAGCGCAGATGGGCTCATTTGTCAATTGGGCCCAGGTAGGGCATAGAAGCAAAGTAAATCTCTTTCTGTAAGTCTTATCTATATGGAACAGTTGGGATAGTTGGGACGCTAGGTAGTATAGAGCGAAGTCTGGTAGGGCCGTACCGGCCAAGTCAGTGGGGTTTTTAAGTAATCGCCATGCTAATTTATGTCTATTCTTCCCCCAGACAAAGGGTTTGAGAATTGCATCTATGGTTTTTAAATATTTTAGTGGGAAATACATAGGGGTGTGCCATAAGATATATAGAATTTTAGGGAGGAGTATCATTTTAATAAGGTTGATACGGCCCAATATTCCGAGAGGGAGATGCGCCCATATTTGTGTTTTGGATTTGATCAGGGCAAACAATGATTCCACATTGAGAGAGACATAATCAATCGGGGACCTAGTCACGCTCACACCTGCGTGAGCTCCCAATGTCGGAGCGTTTGTCGGACCAGTGTGAACCCAGCCTTATTGTCAAAGCTTAATTGAACAAGCTGAAGTTAGAAACTGGTTACTATACACAGGTGCACCAGTTTTAGTAAATCAACCCCACAGTGTCAACCTTATTTGAGTTATTGCATATGGGCTATAAAACTCAATAAGGTATTTATTACAGTGATCGAGTGCCACAAATGGGCTGTCTTTGCATAGTTAGAGGTGGATTTCATGCAGGCCACTCCAGTAAGTAGGCAAAGTCTGGGCAGGACCATATAGTCACCTGAAAGGTTAACTGTGTCCCAGAAACTTGAGTAAAAAATTGGTAAGTATGAAACAATTGTCAGCTTTTGAAAATAAAATGTTTTTTTTAAACTATTTTTGACGTTTTGTTTGATCTCTGAGCTGTTGATCTCCTGCCTCTTTTTGTGGCCACCATATTTCAATTCGTATGCAATCCAGTGATGGTTGCATGGCATTTGTTAGGTTGGGTTTTCCTGATAGTGAGAACAGTGGACCATGCCTGTGTAATGTATGCTGAAATAAGACACCAATCTTACGAATCTGAGCAGTTTTCTTTTTTTTTTTAAATTAAAACGTTTTTATTTCCCAAAAAAACAAAAACAAAACATAATTATACAATTTTCCAATGCACAAACATTATGTCTTTTGTTCAGCACAATTATTATACATATTACACACGTAGGTAAAAGCCAGAAGTCACTAGTCAATTATAAAGACTGTTACAATGTGGCAATACAGTAGATCTTTTGGGGTATCAATATATCATGTGCTATTATACAGATTTGAAGAGAAGGAGTTGTACAGTACAGGTCCAGTAGGGTGGTACATTAAAGAAGGAGATGAGCTCTGCAGTGCTACACACGTGTCAGTTGTATTAAGCCAACGGTCCCAGACCTTATTATATTTTGCAGAGCACCCTCTATTAATGTAGACAACTTTCTTATAGAGCAATGTGCTATTAACGTCAGTTTTCCAGTCAGATAATCTAGGGAGAACCTGTCTCATCCAGAGTTTGGCAATAGTTTTCCGGGCAGAAAATAGGGTCTCCTGCATAAAAGTTTTGGTGTATTTGACAGTGTCAGCGTCTGGGAAAATACCCAGTAAGCATGGTTTGGGGTCTAGGGTTAGCGGAGATCCCATATTGTCATGAAGAAAATCTACCACTTGTTTCCAGAAGCCCTGTATGTAGGGGCAGGACCACAGGAGGTGGTAGAATGTGCCTGTCTCTTGACTACATAATAGACATGTGGAGGGTTGTCCCCGGTGAATTTCGCTATTCTTATTGGTGTGAGGTATGCGCGGTGTAGGATGTATGTTTGGGTCAATCTGTCAGATAGCTTGGGTGAGACAGCTTGCATGCATCCAATGCTTCACTCTAGTCCTCGTCTTCCAGGATTCCTAGGTCTCCTTCCCATCTTGATTTTATATTGTAAGCTATTTTAGTGGATGAGGGAGTATGAAGCATATTATAGAATGTTGATATTAATTTCTGGGGATCTACACTTTTGACTATGTCCATTATAGGATTACAAGTAGGGTTAGGTAATGATTCTGGAAACTGGGAGCGAATTGCATGTCGGACCTGTAGAAATCGGAAAAACATGCGATTCGAGAGTGCAAATTCTAGTTTTAATATATTGAATGTCTTTAATGTGCCGGCAGTAAGTAAGTGTGATAGGTAGAAAATTTCTGCACCATGCTTCCAAGTCCGGTATAGTCAAGAATTCCTGTAGTGTCTTATTGTGCCAGATGGGAGAATAGTCGTTATGTGTAGGTATTTCTAGTTTGATCGAGGCCATCTTCCTATCTTCCTATAGTGGCTTAATAGGGAATTGTGTTCCTCTGATTTAGTAGTACCTTCGGCGCCAGCTGCTATAGCGCAGATGGGCTCATTTGTCAATTGGGCCCAGGTAGGGCATAGAAGCAAAGTAAATCTCTTTCTGTAAGTCTTATCTATATGGAACAGTTGGGATAGTTGGGACGCTAGGTAGTATAGAGCGAAGTCTGGTAGGGCCGTACCGGCCAAGTCAGTGGGGTTTTTAAGTAATCGCCATGCTAATTTATGTCTATTCTTCCCCCAGACAAAGGGTTTGAGAATTGCATCTATGGTTTTTAAATATTTTAGTGGGAAATACATAGGGGTGTGCCATAAGATATATAGAATTTTAGGGAGGAGTATCATTTTAATAAGGTTGATACGGCCCAATATTCCGAGAGGGAGATGCGCCCATATTTGTGTTTTGGATTTGATCAGGGCAAACAATGATTCCACATTGAGAGAGACATAATCAATCGGGGACCTAGTCACGCTCACACCCAAGTATTTGATACTATCCACGCGTTGTAGGGGCAATCGGGTCTGGAATTCAGTCTGGGGAGCAAAATCGAGTGGGAGAATTTGCGACTTCTCCCAATTAATTTTGAGCCCCGAAAATGAACTGAAGTGTTCAATAGTTCTTAAGGCTTCAGCCAGGGAGGGGCCTGAATCTGATAGATACAGTAACGTGTCATCTGCATACATGCTTAGTTTTTCTTCTAGGTCGCCCACGCGTAGGCCTTGTACCAATGGGTTACATCTGATGGATATTACTAGTGATTCCGTGGCTAAGGCATACAGTAGGGGGGATAGAGGGCAGCCCTGCCTGGTGCTGCTGGAAAGTTCAAAGGTGTCCGACTTCCACCCATTGGCCATTACGCTTACCACTGGGGCCTGGTATAGTAAGTGGATCCATCTAAGAAATTTAGGGCCGAAGCCGTATTGTGCCAGACATTTCCACTCTATGGAGTCAAACGTCTTAGCAGTGTCAAACGTCACCACAACCCTTTCTCCAACATTGTCATGACGGGCTTGCATATTTATGAACAATTTTCTAAGATTAAATGAGGTGTTCCTACCAGGCATTAAGCCAGCTTGATCTTCATGTACTAAGGTTAGGATAACCTGATTGAGACGTAGCGCCAGAATTTTTATGTCCACCTGAAGCAGGGAGATAGGTCTATAGGATTCGGGGAGACCCAGATCCTTGCCCAATTTTGGAATGAGTACTATGATTGCTTCCCTCATGGATGCTGGTAAAGTAAAGGTCTCAAATAGGTGGTTGTAAAGGGCAAGCAGATGAGGTACGAGAGTCTCACTATATTGAGAATAGAATTCTATGGGTAGCCCATCAGACCCTGGTGACTTGGACCTAGCAAAGCTAGCGATTGCCTTGGCTATCTCCTCGGTCGTTAGTGGCACTTCTAGTGTTTCTATCTGATCTGTGGTCAGCTATGGAATCGTGAGTTCTTCTAAGAAGTGATCGATGGGTGTTGAGTCATTGGATGTAGTATTGGTGTACAGGGAGCTAAAAAACCTGTGGAACATTGCTGTTATAGTTGCAGGGTCGGTTATCATCTCACCTGATGGGTTTCGCAGGGAAATCACTACTGGGGGCCTGTCCTCACTATGAGCCATGTACGCCAATAGTTTTCCTGCTCTCTCTCCATGTTCAAAAAGTTTCTGCCTTGAGAAAAAAAGTTTTCTTCTAGACATCTCATATTGCAACTGATTAACTACCCTAGATTGTAGTTTAAGGCGGGAGGCCTTGTCAGGAGAAGGGTCAGCCTTGTACCGACGTTCCGCAAGTGAGAGGTCCTCCAGTACCCTGTCTGTCTTCTCCGCTGTGGCTGATTTTAGTTTATTAATTTGGGATGTCAGAGTGGCCCTCGCATGTAATTTGAATGAGTCCCATATGTTCGCAAATGAGGCAGAGTGAGCGTTTACCTGAAAGTATCTTTTCCATTCATCATCAATCTGGCCATCATCCGGGAACAAAGAGAGCCAAAAAGGGTTGAGTCTCCATGTCCTGGGTGGTTTAGTTAAAGGGATAGTCAATGTGATCCAATATGGACTATGGTCCGACAACAGTCTGAGGCAAAAGGCTGCTACTAGTAGTCTAGGTACCAGGATCTGTAAAAGTAGGATAAAGTCTATATGGGACATTGTGTTGTGGGTGGAGAAGCATGAGTATGCCCTGGTGGTCGGGTGTTTAGTCCTCCATGAATCAGCCAGATTAAAGTTTGAGATCAGTCTGGCAAACCTAGTATGTGTAAATGGCCTAGAAGTCAAGGGAGGCTGTCATGCTCTGTCAAGGCTGGGGTTTAGGGTAGCATTGAAGTCTCCCAACCAGATGGGTGGGACTGTCGGATACTGGGCCATGAAGTCGAGTCCCTCCGTCAAGACTGTCATGCAAAATGGGGGTGGTACATAATAAGCCAGTAGCAAAAACTGTTCACCATATATCTTAACATGTAGGAAAACATAGCGACCGTTTGGGTCTGTGCTCAGAGCACACAGTTCGAAATACAGGGACTTTGCTATGAGCAAGGACACCCCTCTTGCATGTGTTGTATAAGTTGAGTGATATGCCCACCCAAGCCATGAGCGTTTAAGGGCGAGCTGTAAATGGCCATCTATGTGTGTCTCAACCAGGACTATAATGTCCGCCGCCTGCTTTTTAATATACGATAGAACAGCTGTACGTTTGACTTTGTCTCATAGACCTCTAACAGTCCACGTTAGGAGCTTAAGAGAAGTCATGGTAAAGTATAGTGTAGACAATATAGGATTTTGATCATGTAGTACCACGGTTTCATACAAGAGAGGGTCCTCACCCTACACATGTCAGTAATCTCTCTAGCTCTTAGGTCATGCATGACTATACTGAACGTTGCATTCTGTAACTGGTAGCATTCGTAATTGTTGCATTGTACTCGTATTATAACAATCCCCCCCTCCCCCCCGGCCCAACACCGACCCCAACTAGTGTAGGAATATACCCATAACAAAACGAACTAGTGTGTGAGGTGGATCAGACACCTCACTCAAGTAAAACAGTGACAAACAAAACCTGAATCAGGGTCCTGAGTGATAAAGGCTGGTATGGAAATATTTCCCTAGGATCCAACTTCCCAGGACATGTTGTGGTAAGGCTTGTGTGGCATAATGGAATGAATTTCAGGTTGAATCTATGCCCATAAGCCAGGTCACTCTGGCAGTGCAAGGGGGGGGCGAAACTTCACTGAGTTAGTCTCGCATATGGTAGGACTTGTGTTCCGAGTAATAGTTCTCCATATGTAAAGGGGAATGATAATGTATGCGGCTGTAGCCTGGGCAGTTTGTGCATCTCGGCCATAACATTCAAGGTACAAGCACCTGTACATGGGTAAGGTATATTGACTGTGGTGATTGGGTGGGCTGGGCACTATATGGCATCATCATTGCAATTGATGTGCACAGGAAAGGGACAGAGTTGCCATTTCAGGGGAGATATGTAGATGCAGGTTCAATAAAGGATGTACAGTACCTGAGATACGTGGGACAATGTCGCTCATGTTGTAAGGAAAGAGGCCTGTGGTCCCTTGCTGCAGTACACGGCCATGTGCTGTATATGGTGGGTTAATCATTCTCTTTCCTGTTGTTATCTCAGCGCTCTTGCCAGGCGATGGTGTCCTCAGGGGTTTCAAAGAAAATGGCTTGGCCATCATCCTGCACACGAAGGCGTGCAGGAAATAACATTGAGTATTTAAGATTTTTGATGCAGGCGCCTCTTGGCTTCTGTGAAGTTTTGTCTGCACTTCTGTACTTCAGTGAAAAATCAGGGAAGATCGCTACCTTGACGTTGCCAATGGGTATATTACCTTTCACCCGTGCCATGCGCAGCGTTGTGTCGCGGTCTTTATAATTTATCAATTTAGCGCTAAATGTGCGTGGGGGGGCACCTTGTGGTGGCGGCCTAGCGGGCATGCGATGCGCTCTTTCGACCGCAAACGTGGGCGAGGAGGCCTCTCTGCCATACGTTGTGATTAGTAATTGTTCCAGGAATGTGGTAGGGTCTTTCCCCTCCGTCAGGCCAATGAAGCGAAGGTTGCACCTACGAAGCCTGTTCTCCATGTCATCTTTCTTTGCCAGGAGTTGGTTGATCTGGTATTGCATACGTTCAGAGGTATTCTGTAATGGCAGGATCGAGTCCTCCACTTCTCCCAGTCTGGTCTCAGATGTCTTAACTCGCTCCTTGAGCTTATGCAGGTCTTGTCAGACCAGGGAGACATCTACCTTCACCTCCTCGATTTTGGTCGTGAGGGCAGCCTGGAGTGCAGAGATGGCTTCCAGCACTCTATCCATGTCCGCGCCCGCCACCTCTCTCCCCTCCGACGCGGTGCCGCTATCCTCCTCTAGGTTGTCTTTATCCTGTCGGCAGTACTTATCAGGTTTGGCAGTCGTGTCTGACTTGGGTTTCGTCGGGGCCATGACTGTTAGTAAGAAGTGGCAGATGTAGCTGGCTGAGCGGTTTTGGAGTTGGCACAGAGGGTGAGCTGGGGGAGTTTGGAGTTCAGGAACAGCAAGATGGCCGCCACGCGTGTCACTGAGGACAAGGCCTCAATCACCGCTCACCCCCGATGGATCAGAGTACCCCCAGCAAACTTGGGTGGGGACAGTGTTCTGGCAGGCTGGGGCACTGAGATTGTCAGCCGGGGTCCAGATCAAGCAGAGGAGAGGTGGGAAGGTCGGGGGTGTCCGTCAGGGAGTAGCAAAATGGGTGTCACTCACCTCGAGGATGCAGGAGTCGTCCATAGGCCTGAGCACTGTGAAGTGCCTGGGGAGGTTGTGAGGAGCAGTATGTGGGCTGGGCAATCCACTTTACTGAGTGCAGAAGCCAGGAAAGGAGGGATGCAGTGCTGGTGGAGAGGCCGGGAGTACCAAGATGGCCACCGGGACTAGGCCGAAGCCGCGGCCTGGATTTGGGGCTGCTGCTGTGTGGGAGGGCACTGCTCAGTTCAGACCCCCGGTCGGAAGCCCGTGTAGCAGGATCGGCGTGTGGTGAGGGAGCCAGACACCAGAGGGGCCAGGATACAGTGCTGGTGGAGAGGCCGGGAGGAGCAAGATGGCCGCTGGAGCTCGGGACTAGGCCGAAGCCGCGGCCTGGATTTGGGGCTGCTGTCATGCGGGAGGGTACCACTCCGCTCAGACCCCCGACCGGAAGCCCACAGAGCAGGATCTGTGTGCGGTGAGGGAGCCAGACACCAGAGAAGCCAGGAAACAGTGCTGGTGAAGAGGCCGAGAGGAGCAAGATGGCCGCTGGATCTGCCTAGGCCGAAGTCGCGGCCTGTAGTTGTGGCTGCCGCCGTGCGGAGGAGCGTCACACCGTTCAAAACCCCCGTTCGGTCAGAGGCCCGCAGAATCAGGTCTGTGTATGTGAAGGGCCCCCGTGGGGGGTATGCCAGGCTGCTACAGGAGGTTGCCGAGTAGCAGGATTAATATTAAAAAGGAGAATTGGACGGAGCTCGGGTCCTGCACGTCCTACTCCATGCTGTACCAGGCCACGCCCCCCCCGAGCAGTTTTCTTTATATAGATTTTCACTGCTCTCACCACATCAAGACAATGTAGTGACTTTTCTTCCCTGGAACATGGTTTTGAAAAAAATGATGGCAGGACAATACTTGGTTCAGGTGAAAACCTGAAATTACTTTTGGCAAAAAGCCTGGATGAGGGCTTAACACCACTTTGTCCTCGTGAAAAATCAAATATGGCTCTTTACAAGAAAAAGCAGCCAATTCTGAAACCCTCCTTGCTGAGGATATAGCAACCAAAAATACCAACTTCCTTGTCAGAAGGACTAGGGAAATCTGTTGCATTGGTTCAAATGGCTGTTTTTGTAACACAGACAAAACCAAGTTTAAGTCCCAAGGGTTCAAGGGAGGTTTGACGGGCGGATTAAGCCGCGTCACCCCTTGTATAAAACCCCAGACTAAAGAATGAGTAGCAAGTGGTCTTTGAAATAAGACCGACAAAGCTGAGACTTGGCCTTTAATAGTACTTAAGGCCAATTTAATTTCTACCCCTAATTGTAGAAAGGCAAGAATTCTGCCTATGAAATATCTCCAAGGGTGTCAACCCTTGGATTCACACCAGGAAACATAAGCCTTCCAGACTCTATAATAAATAGTTCTGGAAGTTGGCTTCCTAGCATTAATCAGGTTAGAGATAAATGACCCGGAAAACCCACGTTTCTTTAGAATGTGGGTTTCAATAGCCAAGCCGTTAAATTTAGAGACTGTAAGGAAGGATGGAATGTCAGTCCCTGAGAGAGCAGATCTGGCCGTAGTGGGAGGGTCCATGGGCCCTCCACTACCATCTTTACGATTTCTGCGTACCATAACCTTCTGGGCCATGATGGTGCCACCAGAATTAACGGCTTTCTTTCCAGCTTGATCCTGCAAAGAAGAAGTCGAGGCAGCAACTGAATAGAGGGGGAAATGCATAGATCAGTGAAAACTGATCCCATGGGGTCACTAACGCATCCGTTCCACATGCGGATGGATCCCTTGTTCTGGTCTCAAAGTTGACCAACTTCATGTTGAACCTGGATGCTAGAAGATCCACCTCCAGAGTCCCCCATCTTTGAAAAACAGCCCAAAATATGTCGGGGTGAAGAGACCATTCCCCTGGGAAGAACTGCTGACGATTTAAGTAGTCCGCCTGCCAATTCTCTACTCCCGGAATGAAGATTGCAGAAAGGCATGGAACATTCCTTTCTGCCCAAGGTTTTTTTTTTTTTGTAAAAATTTTATTGCACACACGAGTATTATACACAAAATACATCAGACAGAGGTTACATTCAGATCAATATCCATTAGGAACAATAACATTGTACATATCAATGTTCTCATTGCTGAGCCAATCAGGACTCCACCCCTATCATACACTAAAGTATATGTGCTTTTTTATTTTTAACAAACAACATTAAACCAGAACCAAAAACAGTTGGATAACCCACGAAAAAACCTCCCTCCCCAGGGGAGGTCCGCATTCGGTGCTGTGCCCGGTAGAATACAAGAACCCAACTCTGTTCACATTAAAAGGAGTACACTCACCATCTTTCCTCTGTCATAGTTTTAAAAGTGAGATTAGTTCTAAACAGTCTAATGGTCTATCATCCCACTTCTTCCAACGTGTTCTCAGTGTCAACCCATCTAAACCATACCTTCCTAAACTTCTTGGGAGCCCCTCTAGTTTCATAGGTCATTTTATACATCAGCATTTATTATTTTTATCCACATCCCCAATGTCATCTGTTCCTCATGTATACAGCGTCTGGCAATAAGTTTCCTCACACCAATTAATAGGATCCTAAGGAACAGTTCTGTGTGTGCATTCATCTCCTCTTTATCAAAAACCCCAAGGAGGCATGGCAGGGGAGAGTGGATATTAGGCAGATCAAAATGATCCGAAATAAATTCAGTCACCTGCGACCATAATGGTCTCACTTTTTCGCATTTCTAGACCATATGTAGGAAACTACCTTCTGCCCCCTTACATTTATTGCAATCAGCCGATTCCCTCCTTTGCATTCGGTAAAGTCTAGCTGGTGTATAATACTGTTGGTGAAGGTATCGGAACTGAATCATTTTATCCGTGAAGGAAACAACTGACACCAAATAAGTGTTCAGTACTTCCTGCCACAGTTCCTCCGACAACTCTGGGACAATCGCCGCCCATCGCGCTATGGGTCCAGAAGTTGTAGTCATTACCCCTGGGCCCACTGCCCCATAGTATCTAGAGATTCGCTTAGCTGGATCCGAATCAATCAGAACCTTCTCCAAGTCTGTGTTCTGCACCATAATTTCACCCCCCCCCCCCCAAACTGCGCGATCGCTGCATGGCGCAGCTGCTCATAGCGAAAGACCAAGGTCTTGGGTATTCCAAATTGTTCCCTTAGTTGTGCAAAGGTACAGAGATGATTATCCTGACAAATTTGATATAAGTATTTTTGCCATATGAAGCCCAGGCGCTTTGCCCATCCGGTAATTTAAGAAACTCCTCTAGGGTTCTATTATACCACAGGGGGCTATTTGGGGATAGCCACAGGGGATCATCTTTCCTCCGTTGAGAGCATAAGTGAAACACTTTCCCAGGAAGTGCCATAATCAATCCCACCTTCCTTCCCGGGATCCCTTTCCTGTACAACATATTTGCTTAAAGACCCGTAGCATCACAAAAACCAGGGAGTTTGAGAGAATATACAGAAACTTAGGAAGAAAAATCATCTTAAACAGATTTATCTGTCCCATCAAGGTGATCGGTAAATTCTGCCATCTCTGTACCTTCTCCCGAAAATTTACCATAACCGGCATCAAGTTTGTCTCAAGAAATTTAGAGATGGGAAGCTGACCTCAATCCCCAAATACTTAAAGGAGGTGGACAATGGGATGGGGAAGTCCAACGGGACTATTACTGCCTCATCAATAGAGAAGAGGGAGGATTTTTTTCAATTAATTTGGAATCCGGAGTAATCCCCAAACTCCTGAATCAATCGGAAGGCTTCTGAAAGTGAAGGCCCTGGATCCTGCAGATATAAGAGCATGTCATCCGCATAAAGCGACACTCGCTCCTTAAACTCCCCAAGTCGCAGACCCGTCAAATTTGGAGTAGCCCTCAGCTTGACCGCTAGGGGCTCTATGGCCAGGACAAACAGGAGTGGTGAAAGTGGGCACCCCTGCCTGGTGCCCCGAAATATAGGAAAGGAATCTGAGATAATGCCATTAACCCTCAGTCTAACCAACGGGTCTGTATACAAGAGCCGTACACAGGAAATGAAAACAGGGCCAAAGCCATAAGACTCCAGGAGGTGCAACAGAAATGACCACTCCACCGAGTCAAAGGCCCTTTTTGTATCTAGGGAGGCCAATTCTCTAGTCCCGGAATTGTTGTGAGCATTCTGGAGATTCACGAAAAGACTCCTGATGTTCATCTGTGCGCATCTCCCCTGGATAAAACCCGTTTGACCCGCATCTACCAGATTTAGAATAACGGACTGTAACCTACCTGCCAGTATTTTGGCCAGAATTTGTGTCTCAACATTCATCAACGAGATCGGACGATAGGAGTCACATTCTCGAGGATCCTTCCCCCCCTTTAGGGATCAGGACAACCAAGGCTTTCCTCATAGAGGGAGATAGTCTACCGTCCGACCTAGCTGCGTTAAATACTTTAAGCAGGCGAGGGGCCAGGCCGTATCGAAAAGTGTTGTACCATTACGAGGGGAGGTCATCTAATCCAGATTTCCTAGGGGGAAATGAGGCAATCACCTCCACCACCGTAATACCGGTTTCTAAAGCAGTACTGTCCTCCTCCGACAACTTAGGTAAATCAATGTCTGCCATGTAAGTCACCAAGTTCTCCATCCCCAAAGGAGCACAAGACCTATATAATTCTTCATAGAATTGAGCAAATACTTTCAGGATATCACTCACACACTTCAACTCTGCAGCTGTCATATACTGATTTAATATAGACCTGGGACATATTCCGGTCGCGCCAAGTATGCCAAGAGCCTGCCATTCTTCTCGCCAAATTCAAATATGCGCCTTCGTTGCGCAAGATTAAGTTTTGTGGTACGATCTGTTAGAACTGTCTTGCACTCCCTGGTTCTGGTCTGTAGAGTCAGTAACCTCTCTCTAGTGAGGTCCCCAACATATTCTGCCTCCGCTAGCGTCACCTCCGTCTCCTTTAGCTGGACTGTGGAAGCCAGCTGTTTCTTGAACCCCTGTACTTCAGCTATAAACACTCCTCTCAGCGTGGCCTTGAAGGCCTCCCATTGTAGAAGAGAAGATTCAGTGTTCCCATTTTCAGCCCAAAAATGTTTAATAGCCTCTGTACACTTAATCTTTATATATTCCTCCTGTAGCCAATTGGCCTCCATCCGCCAAATGCATAGACCTGGTTTTGGTCCCAGATTAAGTTCCAGTAGCATGGGGGAATGATCAGATAGTGCTCTGGGCAAATAGGAAACCCCCTTGACCAATGCCATACCGTCCCCCCTCAGTCAGGATAATGTCTATTCTGGAGAGCATCTTTGTCAGAAAAGGTCTCCTCCGCTGGTAATATCGATCATTTGGCATGCAGTACTGAGGTCCACCAGCAGGTGTCTCCTGGCAGTTTGGAGCTGTCAGAAGAGCTTTTTCCTGCTGGTATTCTGTCACCTTTGGGCCACAGTAATGGCGTCCACCAGCGGAGGAATCCTGGCAGTATGGAGCAGGTATTCCCCTCTACAGACAGGTGTCACCTGACCTTAATTAGCAGCTGCAGTATAAATACCCGGCAAGTGCACACTCATGTGGCCCTGGTATTGTCCTTGAGCCCTGACCTGCAGCCTGCATCCTGTTACTCTGATCCTGAAACCTGATTCCTGAACCTGAAGCCTGATTCCTGGAACCTGTTGATCCTGTTTCCTGTCTGTTACCTGAACCCTGGACCCTAAGCCTTGTACCTGACCCATCCCTCCTGTGATCCATCCATCCTCTCTTGTCCTGTTTGTTTCCCTTCCCAGCTACTGATCTCCTGTTTATGACCCTGGCCTGGCTTGACTACGACTCTGGTACTCCCTTTTGCTACATATGCTGGTTGTGTATTATCACTGTTTGATGTTTGGTTTGTTCACTCTTTATTGGTGGTGTGTTCACATGTATATGCATTTACCTTAATAAACTTACTTTCACCTATTTATGTCTGGTTCACTCTGTTGCAGTCCACACAGTTCTGGTCTTATCTGGTATATGACAGTCTTATGCGTTTCCGAATAACAGGAGTACGCTCTTATATCAGGATGACGAAAACGCCAGACATCTCTGAAACCATGAGTCGACAGCTAGCCCGCAAGGGGGGCCGATGTGCCAGAAGCCACTCCCACTCTATCTAAAGCCAGATCAGACACAGAGTTAAAATCACCTAGTATGAAGATCCTCCCCTCCACCACCTCATGGGTAGCCTGTACCATATCATCCAAATGAGCTAGCGAGAAAGGAGGAGGCACATACCAATTTACAATCGTTAGAAATCTATTCATCACCTGCACCACCAATACAACAAACCTCCCTTTAGTGTCAGTCCGAACTGCATGTATCGATATGGGCATAGCCTTGGTGACCAAGGTGGAGACCTCCCTCACGTATGATGAATAGGTGGCATGATAGGCCCCGGCAATATGTGCCCATATGGGCTGAAAGGAAGCTCTCTGTTTGTGGGTGGCTGCCGAAAAGTCGGGGTAGATTGATATTCGATTGCCATCAGACGACAACTCAGGGCTCGTTCTGGCTCATCACAGGATATTCTCCCGGTCCCGGAAGTGAAGCACTTTCGCTATCATAGCGGGGAGGGGGGGGGGGGGGGGATGGGCCCGACCTGGGATATGGTGTGCCCTTTCAATGGCAAACATTTTTGTGAAGGTTTCAGGTGCCATGTGATCAATCAGGTACTTCTCTAAAAATTCTTCTGGGTGCCTCCCCTCCATTCCCTCAGGGAACCCCACCAGCCTTATACTGTTCCTTCTCATGCGGTCTTCCATGTCGGCCATCTTTAAAGTGTGTTCAGACAATGTTTTTTTTGTCACCTGTGCAGCAGTGTCCAAAGGCCTGAAGAGTATCTTCCAGGGAGGCAACGCGGCGGTCAGTAGCCTGTGCCTTCTCCCTTAACTTCTGCATATCATGTTTCATGAAGGAGAACTCCATTCTGAGCTCCTCAAAGTGATCAATCAGCTTTTTCTGGCACCCCTGTATGGCCGCCATGATCTGGGTCAGGGATGGCTCATCCTCCCCCTCCACCTCCCTGTCAGCTCTGGCCCAGCAATCTCAGTCTGTCCAGCGATCTCCCCCTTCTTATCGTCGCTTCCCTCTGGGGTTTAGGACTCACCCTGTCCTGTGGGGGGAGACGCCTGCTGCGGGGATCTCTGGAGCGGCGGCCATTCCTCCCCCTCCTGTGTTCCGGCGCCATTTTGAGATCTCCAGGCGAATTGCGGCAGCCGTTCCCCGGTCGTTTATGGCCAGGAGGGACCGTATTTCACCATCCCCGGAGGTGCCCGAGGGGTCCCAGCACACATCCCCAGCTGTTCTGCTCCAAATTCGGGTGCCGCTGTCCCAGGATCACTGCAGGATTGTCAGTCTGTAGACGGAGCTCCGGTCCTGCACTCCTTACATGTCGCGCGCTGGCTCCGCCCCCCCCCTTTCTGCCCAAGATAGAATATGGTTCCCCTCTCTGTGCTAAGAGACTTTTGGTGCCCCCTTAGTGATTGATATAGGCCACAGCTGTGGCATTGTCAGATTGAATCCTGACAGGACAATCCCGTTACCTGAAAGTCCAGGCCTTTAGAGCCAGACATACTGCCCAAATCTCTAGGAATATTGATGGGCAAGATTCTTTCGGTTCTTGACCATCTGTCCCTGGACAGTTGTCCTTTCTAGTACTGCTCCCTAGCTTGAGAGGCTGGCATCCGTCATTACCACTTTCCAGATGACTGGTCTGAAGGATTTTCCTTTCAGCAGATTCTGGGTTAATAACCACCAAGTGAGGCTTTAGGCCACTCTTTGGGAAAGGCTGCAATGGCAAGTCTAAAGCTTGAATTGTTTTGTTCCAAGCAGATAGGATACTGTCTTGCAACAGTCTTGAATGGAACTGGGCATAGAGAACTGCTTCAAATGAAGCTACCATGGTTCCTAGCAACCTCATGCAGAGGCGAATGGAGGGATTGCCATTTGACCTGACCCTCCACACCAGCTCTCTTATGGAATTGATTTTTGCTTGAAGCAAGAACACCCTTTCCTGGGCTGTGTCTATGATCAGGCCCAAGTACTCCAGCCTTTTTAGCGGCATTTAAAGAAGATTTCTCTAGGTTGAGAATCCAACCCAAACTTTTCAGATAGTTGTTTGGAGCAAAGCGTACGCACCACAACCGAGTCACTGATTGATCTATAAGTAATAAATTGTCTAAATACCCTACGATTGTTATTCCCTGTGCCCTTAACCTGGCTAGAGGTGGGGCCAGCACTTTGGTGAACACCCGAGGTGCTGTGGCTAGCCCAAAGGGCAGGGCTACAAATTGGAAATGCTGCTGTTCTAACTCGAACTGCAGAAACTTTTGATGAGCAGGAAATATAGGGACATGCAGATATGCATCCCTGATGTCGATTGATGCCAGAAGTTATCTTCCTAAAAGGATAGAAACTACCGACCCGATTGTCTCCATGCGAAAGGAGCGGATCTTCAGGAATTGATTTAGCTTTCTTAGATCTAGAATGGGTCTGACATCTCCATTTGGTTTTGGTACCAAAAAGGTTTGAATAAAATCCCAGACCTTGCTCTTTTGTGGGTATCTGTATGATCACCCCTTGAGATATTAATCAGTCTAGTGCCTGAAACAGAGACTGTTTTTTCTCTGGATCTTTGGGAACGCTTGACCTCAGGAAGCGAGGCAGTGGAGAGTCCCGAATTTCCAGCTTGTACCCCAGCGTTACCGTGGAAATTACCCATCTGTCCTGAATTTACTTTTTCCAGACTTCTGAAAAATTGCAGAAGTCTTCCCCCCACCTTGGTGAGGGGGGTTGCCTCTTCATGATGAGGCTTTAGGATTCTATTTTGCAGATTTCCTACCCCAGGGCTTCTTTTGAGCCTGGGACTGACCCTGAGATTTTCCTCTAGAGTCTGACGGCGAAGGCCGTCACCACTGCCTAGAGTGCGGAAGCCTCTGGCGCAGGGGAAAGAGCCAGTTTAAATGAAGGGCGTTTATATTTTCTTTTGACTGGTAAAAAAAAGTACTTTTCCCAGCAGAAATAGTCTTGATATATTTATCAAAGTCTTCTCCAAACAGTCGCTCCCCAAGAAAGGGGAACCCAGTTAGGAGGTTTTTACATGGTGTTTCAGCTGACCAATTTTTCAACCACAGGATTCTGCATATATGTACAAGCATAAGCGTAAGGTGAGATGCCTGGTGAATACAGTCTTTAATGGCATCTATGGCGAAACATAATGCCTTAGGTAGTTCAGCCAATTCCCGAGCTTGTTGTGTAGGAAGCTCTCTAAGGGCCTGTTTAAATTGGTCCTTTAGGGATTGGTAGACGCCTATCGCGGCGACTGCGGGCTGAGTGACGGCACCTGCTATGGAAAAAGCAGATCTTGGCAGGGATTCCAGCTTCTTATCTGTTGGATCCTTAAGCATCTGTGCATGGTCTACAGGACGAGTTATTATTCACATTGGAAATCGCAGCCTCAGTTGGTGGTACTTTCCATCTTTTTGCAGAATTTCTCCTCCAGAGGATAGAGAATTGAAAACCTCTTAGGAGGGAGAAAATGTTTATCCGGTTTATCCCATTCTGAAAAAATAAGCTGTTCAAGTAAATGCATGTGCAGGAAACGCACGCAAAGGATGGGAAGGTTTTAAAGAACCTAAGGAAGAACCAAGTTTTCATGAGACTCTGTTAGAGGCAGCATGAAAGTGGAACAAACCATTTCTGTAAGAGATTTGTATCAGCAATTTTCCAGATTGAGAAGCTGAAAAAGGTTCATCTACCATTGTTTCCTCAGCAGAAGAATCATTGGTTTGTTTCTCTTCCTGATCGATTGAGGGTAAAACCTCATCATGCGCCCACTGTTCCTCTTGCAAAGCTGAAGCGGGGGAGGGGGACCTAGTATGCTTCCTATCCGTCTGAATGGAGGATGCGATTAAAGCAACTAATCTTTCTTCCAGATCCCGAAGGAACGAGGAAAGGGCATCTTTTAGTCACGTATACAGGTGCTGAGATGTAAGAGACAGCTGCAGAGTGCCACCCTGGCTTGCCATAATTGGTAATTCAGGCGAGGATGACAGCATGGAAATACAGCTGGAAATCCCAATGCCTGGGGGTGTAACCTTTACTCTTTAGGCTTTTGCAGTGCCTTTTTTGGCAGGCATAGTCCTAAGTACAAAAAAAAAAAACAGAGGTGCTATACACATTGCACTAAATCGCTAAAAATAGTCATGACTTTTTAAAAGCCGTTATACAGTTCAGCCTAGTGCTGGAAAAAGAGTGCTGTCCCTGTATCAGGAATGCCAGTTTTGCAACCCATACGTGTCCCACAGCTCGTGTGTCCCTGTGTGCAGGCAGCTTGTTTCCTCCTTATCAGCAGAGAGACTGACACAGCTGTATAATTATCTGCTATTAGCCTGCTGTGCGTCCTCGAGGACATTTAATGGCACCTGTTTGTATATACAGGCACCAAAGAGGTAATGTTTTCTCTGGGAGAGAGACCAGTGAACAGGTTGAAATACAGCCCCCGAGTCTGAACTGGCCCAAGAAAATGGAAGAAGGACCCCTCCCCCCACCCCCCTCAAAGGAATGACTGCTAATCTGTGTGGTGACATAGGAAGGTTGAAGGTGAAGAGCCAAAGAGGGAGCTGGGGAATAATGTTCAATTTGTATCCATGGAATAGCACTCAATCTAGCTGCCAGGACAAACTATTCAGGGGTCCATAAAGACTAACACACATTCTGAAATGAGGGCACACCTTCATGCTGAGGAAAGCTTTTTCTGAGGGTTTACCAGGCTTCTTACCTCAGACTTTGAAGGTGTCAGAGAACCAAATTTGGAAGGCGAGACATACATTCTAGTAAAGCAGCAAATTGCTTCTTAAGGAGAGGCAGGTGGGTGCTCTTGCATTCAGTGACATCCTTGATATCATCAAGGATCTGTCCAAAGAGCCATTATCCCTTGAAGACAATGCAGGTCAGGTGGTTCCTTGGACACAGGGTCTGCAGACCATCATTTTAACCAGATTGCTATGCGCATGTGTATTGACCAAATACCACTACGGGAGACAAGCCAAGATGCTACCAGCAGGCCCTCACAATTAAATCCTAGGACTCCAGCCATCTGCTCCACACTGGCCTAAGGGCCCATACACGATGTGAATGTCAGACTAAAAGAAAAAAAAAAAAAAAAACACACACACAGCGAACGTCCAATAATATTTTCCTTAGTACAGAATTTTCGAGAGCCGATCATGGCAGTTCATGCGAAAATATCTGAAGAGGCAAGCACGAAAATCTCTCTCGGAAAAATATTATGTGACCAAGACCACACATGCTCAGAAATGAAAAGAATACGTTACAATAAAATACATTACTTCCAAAGTTGTATTCTGTCTTAGGAGAATTTTCTTAACTTTAGTAACCTATACGTAATCAATATGAGACTAGCATGCAAAAAAAACCTCCACAGGAACGATCATTTTCCGATAGTCTCATAGTGTGTATTAGGCCTGGGTTCACATATGTGCTGCCACAGTTCCCAGCATGGGGTCCGGTGTGTTCCTGTTCACTGGTTCAGGTGCAAATCAGGCCCGAATTTTTGCCTGAATTTGCACCTGAACCAGATCCAAACACGCACAGGACCCTTTTGGAATGAGGACCCCGCCCAGTCACACTCGCATGTCATGCGAACTGGATGCGGAGAAATCCGCATCCAATTCGAATGTCATGCGGAGAAACCAGCATCCAATTCATACATATGTGAACCGGGCCTAAAGCTTTAGTAAAGGGTCCACTGCTGCAGTGGAGAGATCTCATAAGGGATTTTGACAAACTGAAGTCACAGCTAGAATAAGGACATGGGCAGGGCTGCCAGCGACTTACTGCAGTAGAACAGACCCCTCTGTGTCCAGAAAACCACATAAGTATTAGCTCAGACGACAAAGCAAGGCCTGAAATACTATTGAAAATCAGAAAGAATAAGACCCCTTTCACACCAAGGCGTTTTTGCAGCATTTTAGCACTAAAAATAACGCTATTAAAATGCTCATAAAACGCTCCCAGTGCATCTCAATGGACTCTTTCACACTGAGGCGTTGCGCTGGCGGAGCGTTGAGAAAAGTCCTGCAAGCAGCATCTTTGGAGAAGCTTTTGGGCGTTGAAAAAAGCGCTTCAAAAACACCCCTCTCCATTGAAATGAATTGAAAATGCTGTAAAAACGCCTGATTAGCGCCTATAATCCACCCTGAGCTGTAGAAAATTCACATGATCTCACAAAAAGGTAAACATGCAAGCAGAAAAGAGAGCATCTACAACAACAGGACTGAACTTGTGGGAAGGTCAGAATGATTAAACAGTCCATCAAAGTGCCAAAAAAACAAAATTAAAGTGCCAAAAAAAGACTTAATCCCAGAAAAATGAAGATTTGAAGTAAAACAAGATACTGCTTGTTACTTTACAAGACACTGCTTGTTTTACATGATATCACAAAGGATAAACATGCAAGCAGAAAGATAGCATCAATAACACATGCTACAATAACGCTTGAAAAACGCTGTTAAAACGCCTGCAGCGGTGCATTAATTTTACCGCTAACGCCCCTAAAACGCTGTAAAAACGCGGTAATAACGTTAAGGCGTTTTAGGACTTTTTGAAGCGCCTTGGTGTGAAAGGGGTCTAAATGAAGGATGGTACTCAAGATAAAAGTTGAACTTCTTTTATCTGGAGTGCCATCAACCATCGATTCTTTGAGATAATGGTCAGTGACGAGCACCAGTGCTTCTGCGGGCAAATATGTACCAACCCGGTAAAGTATTGTAATGTGCTTCTAGCCTACTTTAGATATTGTTAAGCAGAGACAGGGTAAGCGCTGAGGCAATGCCAACAGCTCTTAACCTGGAAAGTACTCCGCAGCACCAGGGTCCACAAAGAGCCCAAAGTCCACTTTCAGGCTAGCCAGAGAACATCCAGTTCAGCAGGGTCCGATCACATCACTCCAGAAAGTCGGTACACCAGATAACTGCAATCAGAGACCAGCAAACAAAAAATAAAACCTGATAGAGGTGCTAACCCTTTCACACTCATTTCTATTACCATAGTTACATTTAACCACTTACAGACCGGTAGATTTTCCTGCTTAATGACCAGGCCATTTTTTTTGCAATATGGTACTGCTTCGCTTTAACTGACAATTGCGCGGTCGTGCAACGCTGTACCCAAAGAAAATTGACGTCCTTTTTTCCCCCACAAATAGAGCTTTCTTTTGGTGGTATTTAATCACCACTGCGGTTTTTATTCTTTGCGCTATAAATAAAAAAAAAAAAAGAGCGACAGTTTTGAAAAAATAAATAATACAAAAACAATATTTTTTACTTTTTGCTATAATAAATATCCCCAAAAATGTTTTTAAAAAACAAAATTTCTTCATCGGTTTAGGCCAATATATAATCTTCTACACATTTTTGGTAAAAATCGCAATAAGCGTGGTTTCCGCAAAAGTTATAGCATCTACAACCTAGATTTATGACATTTTTATTTATTTAAATTTTTTTTACTAGTAATGGCGGTGATCTGTGATTTTTAGCAGTACTGCGACACTGCGGCGGATAGTTTGGACACTTGACACATTTTTGGGACCATTCACATTTATACAGGATCAATGCTATAAAAATGCACTGATTGCTGTGTAAATGTCACTGGTAGGGAAGGGGTTAACACTAAGGGCGATCAAGGGGTTAAATGTGTTCCCTCGTGAGCATTTTACTGTTGGGGGGGATGGAACTGACTGAGGGTGGACACATCGCTGTTCCTACTTACTAGGAACAAACGATTTGTCTCCTCTCCCCTGACAGAACAGAGATTTGTGTATTTACACATACACAAATCCCCGTTCTGGCTCTCCGGTATGCAAATGCGGGTGGCCAGCGGAGATCGAACCCATCACACGCATCGGGTCCCCTGCTGTGCAGCGGGCGCGCACCTCCGGTGGCTTTTAAAGGGGACGACGTACCTATATGTCGTTTCATGGGAACGTGCCACTTTGCCAACGTATATCGGCGTGAGCAGGTCGGCAAATGGTTAAAGAGGAAGTAAAACTTACATCTTTAAGTTTAACCTATAGATAAGCCTATAATAAGGCTTACCTACAGGTAGTGTAAATATCTCCTAAACATGCATTGTTTAGGAAATATTTACTGTTCATGCATCAAGTGAAATCACTGGCACATGCTCTCCAAAGGAACAGCCCGCCTGTGCCATTTCTTCAGAGCCCCGTGCTGTGACTGGCGGCACCCAGGGTGGGAGTGATGTCATCATGGCTCCAGCCAGTCACAGAGTCGGAGTTCGTGAACCCGTAAGGAAGAGCAGGTGAAGATGGACACCGTCTCCAGCTATGGCATTGCATCGCTGGAAGGATTCGTTTTGAGGGAAGTTTCACATAATGTGCTAGTATGCGATGCATACTAGCACATTATGCCTTTTCCTTGCAGGTAAGGAAAAAAAAAAAAAGTGCAGCAGGTTACAACTGCTTTAAATGGGTCTAGTGCTTATGTTCAAAACAACAGAGTCAAAATGTTGTCAAAATTGACTTTCCTAGGGGCGTGGCCAGCCGGGATAGCAGATGGACGCCTAATTCCACAGCTCTGAGCCAGGGGATACAATCCAACGCCATCGGCTGCCTAAAACGGCTCTAACCTACCCAGCTACGTTCCCCAAAGCAAGGGGACAAGAAGGATGACATCCAGAAAGATTTACAGACCACATACCGCAGAAACTCACCGAATTTGCTTACAAGCCGGCGGGATGGAAGATCCAAGATGGCGCCGGCCAGGCCGTGCCGTCAACAGCATACACGGACCTGCCGGATGATGAGACTGAAGATCCTCCAGATACAGGTACCGTGGACAACCTCCCACATACCCCAGAGAGTGACCCCAACCTAGGCAGCCCTGCAAAGGCAAAAATGAGGATGGACGCGATGCCGCAGCGGCCGCGGTACTCGCAAATTGAGGCCCAGGCTCTTACCCCCTTCTCATTCGACCAGGCCCTACATTCCTCTATGGCCTCCTTCCCCACTTCAGGGCAGCCGGTCATGGACACAACGCTCAAGGATATGCTCATATCCCTGCAGACCTCCCTCATGACAGATCTATCATCCCTCTTCCACAAAATCACCATTGACATCCACACACTGGATGATAGAGTGACAAACGCTGAGAGAGGAATACATGCCTGCACCTCCACAGTGAACGACACCATTGAAGCCTTTGAAACTGTTAGAGAGGAACAGACATGGATGCGTGCCAAGCTGGCCGACTTAGAAGACAGATCTCGCAGGAACAACGTGAAATTGAGGGGGGTCCCCGAGTCCATACTACCCGCAGATCTGCCACGCTACGCAAAAGAACTGATGCACTTAGTTCTCCCTGAGGCCTCCCGGGAGACGTCATTGTGGATAGAATCCATAGAATTGCTAAACCATCCCATCTAGCTGCCTCTGTCCCCAGAGATGTCCTGATGAGGGTTCACTTCTACCACATTAAAGAAAAACTGCTCATGGGACTCAGGGCTAAGTCGCCACTACCAGCGCCATACACGGGAATCCAGCTATTCCCTGATCTCTCAAAATACACCCTCCAAATGAGATGCCATTTGAACCCGATCACCAAAAGCCTACAGAATCATAAGCTGCAATACAAATGGCGATACCCAGCCACCATTCTCATTGTCCGCAACGGTCAAACCCACGCAATAGGAGAACTTGGAAAAGGCCTAAAGTTACTCCACACTTGGGGCATAAACCCGGAACCGCCTAATACCGCTCAACATGACAGAATCTCATCCTCTCCCCGCAGACAACGTGATCAAAACATCAAATGAAAGTATACAACATCCACTAAGCCGATAACAGCATCAACAGCTCCCCTGTGCTATGGCTATCCTCTGTTTGTTTCCTGCTACCCGCGGCAGTGAGACTCTTTGTACCCCCTTACAGAGGTCCACAGGTGCTCAGCACCCCCTCTGATTTGATTTGTATTCTATTTTATATTTTTCTGGTCTCTCTTACACAAAGTTTTTTCTCTTGCAACGTTATAACGATTACCTAACTTCTAGCAAGCTAAATCACTAGCTCACAACACAGACCTTTTCCACAAGTTTTACCACTACCCAAAGCATACATGATCCATAACTGGTTATAACTACCTTGATACCTAACGTATTGCTCTATTTGCAGTCTACTAGTCCACCCTAGCCTCGGCCCCTGGCCAGCCAGAAGCAACGTTCTTCGCTCCTCTACACGGAACCCAGCTGCACTGAATCTCGGACTTCCGTACCGCATCCTACTCATCACATCGCCTGGAAAAGAAAAAAGAACCAACTCCTCACGAGATCGCCTAACTGTAAGTGTTATTATAAGCTTACACTAAACCCACACTCACAAGATGCCGTTTAATATCCTTTCACTCAACGTTAATGGGCTTAATCATCCAGCCAAACGCCACTCACTATGGAAAACCGTTAAGGACCTCCAGAGTGACATCATCTGCGTCCAAGAAACCCACCTACTAACTCCCAACACCCCTCTGTGTAAGAATCACCACTTTCCAAACGTATTTCACGCAACCCACTCTACCAAGTCCAGAGGAGTCATGATCGCCATCAAAGATACAATAGACTTCCAACTCCTAGAAATACTTCCAGACCCCGAAGGTCGTTTCATCATCCTAATCTGCACCATTAATAGAGCAACCTACACCATCATCAACCTGTACGCTCCGAACTCTCACCAAATGAGATTCCTACGCAAGCTTATCCGCACATTAAAACCCATCCAAAAAGGCCACACTATTGTGTGTGGGGACTTCAACCTGGTCCCAGATGTGTCCCTAGACTCTACCTCTTCAGCAAAGAGATGCGAATCGCCTCTAAAAGCGTTTATGCAATCCCACGAACTGTATGATGTCTGGCGCTGTCACCATGGCGCCGAACGTGACTTTACCTTTTTTTCCCCCAGACATCGCTCCTACTCCAGAATTGATTTGTTTCTGTCTGATAAGTATATTTTACAAAAAATATCTCAATCTGTAATCCACACCACGGCATGGTCGGACCACGCCCCCACCTCAATTACCATCCAAGATCACAACCTCCAACGTAACACGTTTCTATGGAGACTAAACAACTCCATAATTCAAAATGCTAAATACACCCCAGAAATTTCAGAACACATTTCAGAATTTTTCTTGTTGAACAAGGGGTCGGTACCCGACCCTGCCGTGGTGTGGAGCGCTCATAAAGCGTATATGAGGGGAATGCTCATTAAATTGTGCTCTCATCATAAGCGACAGAGGACGCAGCGTATAGATGCACTAACAGCCCAAATAGCGGACCTAGAAAAGAAACACAAATGTGACCCTCAAAACCCACTCACAAACCAACTATTGTCCCTAAGACAGGAACTGAAAACCCTTCTCCTTCACTCATACGAATTCCTTCAAAGGAAATTTAAAGCATCTTCCTACTCTACCTCCAACAAGGCAGGAAAGAAATTAGCCCAACGACTCAAAGGAAGACGCAATAAAACTAGAATTACACTACTTAAACACCCCCACACTAACACCCCACTGACCAATCCCCAAGACATTGCAGATGCTTTTAGCACCTACTATGAAGACCTGTACAAATTAAAACAAGACCACCAAACCCCCCAACCCACACCAGACGACATTGATAACTTCCTCACTAAAGTCAATCTACCCAAACTTTCTTTAGACCAACTGACCACCTTGAATGCACCATTCACAGACCTGGAAATCAAGGCTACTATTGACTCATTGCCTAGTGGCAAAGCACCAGGCCCAGACGGGATAACAGGGGAATACTACAAATTGTTCTCCAATCAACTAATCCCACACCTTACTGATCTCTTTAACCACGCTGCCTCCTCTGCTAGCTTCTCGAAAGAATACTTAAAAGCGCTAGTAATAACTATACCAAAACCAGGGTAACAGTCGGATGCCCCCCAAAATTTTCGCCCTATCTCCCTACTCAACCTAGACCTAAAAATTTACTCCAAAACCATAGCCAACAGACTAAACGAGATCATGCCAACTATCATACACCAAGATCAGACTGGTTTTACCAAAGGCAGACAATCTTCAGATGCCACCAGAAGAATGCTAGACCTCATTCACCACGCTGAATCCACTGGAACGCCTTCTCTGCTTCTTTCCCTGGATGCAGAGAAGGCGTTCGATAGAGTACACTGGACTTACTTAGAAGCAGTCCTACGCAAATTTGGATTCCAGGGACAGATCCTAACAGCCATCCTAGCATTGTATTCCAACCCTGAGGCTTAAGTGTTCACAGAAGGCATGCTCTCACGTCCATTCCCCATCACAAACGGCACACGCCAGGGCTGCCCCCTCTCCCCTCTAATATTTAACATGCTTATGGAACCCCTGGCTGAGCATGTACGTTCCCACCCTAACATCTCAGGTATGCGTATAGGCCTCTCACACCACAAAATCAGCCTATTCGCGGACGATGTAATTCTAATCCTTACAAACCCGACTGTTTCCCTGGCAGAAGTACAAAAACTGCTCACATGGTTTAGCTCGATCTCCTATTACAAGGTTAATGTGACCAAATCATTCATACTAGACATAAACATAAACACCACCATGAAACACCTCCTACAACTACAATACCCATTTAAATGGGCAGAAACCGACATATCATACTTGGGCATTCAACTCCCGAGGGAAACTAAGAAAATATATTCATGCAACTACCTACCACTCTTACAACAAATTCAATCTACTTCACAACAAATAGCAAAGCACGAACTCTCATGGTCGGGCAGACTTGCAGCATTTAAGATGATATGCCTTCCCCAAATACTCTATCACTTTAGAACCCTACCTATACCTTTGCCAACCACCTTCTTCAAATCTCTCAAAAAATATTCAACAAATATTTATGGAACGGGAAAAAAAACGAGAAGTGCCCAATACAACTTAGTAAAACACAAACTAGTCGGCGGAACAGGATCTATAGACTTTGAGGACTATTACTTAGCAACAATCCTAGCTCAAATGCCTGCCTGGTTCCAAACACAACCCACAACACTTTGGGGACAAATTGAAAGCTCCTCATTATCTCAACCCAACTTGAGAACTTGGTTACTTAGTATTCCACTGGGAACCATAATACCAAAAGCATTTCCCCCGACCATGAGAGCTTCGGCACTCGCATGGAAGAAATCAGTAACTTTACTCACCTCCAATCCAGCCACGTCTCTAAGTTGCATCCCCTTGGAATCCCTAAATCACACATTACCAGAAATCTCCCTATCACCTTGGACCGCCAAAGGTATACTTCTCATACAAGATCTACTACATAACAACCACATTAAATCATTCGCACAACTTCAAGCCGAACTCAATCTAACTGCATCTGACAAATTCACTTACATACGTCTACACCACTACCTAAATACTCTAACCCTCCCCCTCTACAATATTCACCCTAAAACCTGGGAATATCTCACCAACACAGCCACTAAAACTAAAGGTATATCCTACTTCTACAACATTCTCCACAACAAACATACCTTCCTTAAACTAAAACCCCACCAAAGTTGGGAAAAAGATCTAGCTCAGTCTTATACGGAAGACCAATGGCAACTTGCCTTCAAAACTATATACAAGGCCACTAATTGCGCGGCCCTATGGGAACTCACACAGAAAATCACATTACGTTGGTATATCACCCCAGCCAGAATTACAATCTTTAACCCAAGAACTCCCAATATATGCTGGAGATGTCACTCTTCTCCTAGCGACGTACTTCATGTATTCTGGACGTGCACTAAACTACACAACTACTGGGAAAGAATTTTTAATTTAATCTCGAACATAACCCAAATTAAAATTCACCCCTCCCCAGCACTGGCGATACTTAACCTAACTATTGAATCAATCCCATACTCATTCAGGCCAGTGATCACTCATATCCTCCTGGCAGCAAGACTCAACATAACCAGAAATTGGAAGTCTGACAATCCCTTGACAATAACTCAAGTCATTGACTTAGTATCCCTCCACTACAGCTACGAGATCACAACAGCTACGCACACTGGCCAGGTGACCAAAACAAACAAGAACTGGCAACCATGGACTAACTGGACTACGCAATGCGCAAACCACTAACCTAAACACTGATACATACCCCTTCTTCTTGACCGAGCAATACCTTTAAGTAGACAAGAGAAACAAGTTGTATGCAACAGCTAGTTATAACTAGCACATATTTACCAATTTAATCTTATGAAAGACAGGGCCTCTTCACTCCTGTGGCACTAAAGATCCCATTTGGGGTGCGACTCTAGTGAAGAGGTCAAACTACGCAAATACGAACAACAACTCCGGTAACTTAGAAGCTACAATAGATATATGTTTAATAAAAGTTATAACCAACCCAAGTTGGTGAATTGCTATATGTGTTGAAATCACAAGTTGAACAGTTTACCTTGTATTGACTAACCAAAATGTCGTTGCACGACATACAATGTCCAATTGTATAATGTAATTTCCATGAAAATCTTCAATAAAAATATTAAAAAAAAAAAAAATTGACTTTCCTGCATCCATAAACATAACTGTCAGGACCCTTTATTGTATATATGATTAGGAATTAGAAAACTGGCTGAACCGAATACCACATTTATTTTTGGCAGGTGGAAACTCACTTTGTATTCAGTTTTTTGCAAATTCACTTTAAAGTATAATTAAAGACATTTTTTTTACTAGTTTTGGATAGCGTGGAGAGCGATTAGAACACGTCAGGTTTTTATTTCTACATCTGCCCTGTTGGGGAGATTCACCCTCTGTATTTGTCCCATTATCATTGAAAGGTAAAGCAAATCCCACATCGCACAGGGAAAATCTTCCAATGGGCACAATAGTCGTGGTGCAAAGGAATTCCCTTAATTTGCAGGGATTTCCTCTCACTTCCTGTTTTGGCTATGGAACAGAAAATGATAGTAAACTCTAATAGGACACAGATGACAAAAAAAAAAAAAAAAACCTGACAGAGGATATACCCGTCCCTTACTCTATCCAAAAGAAAAAACACAAGTTTTGCCTATAGTTCTACTTTAAAATAAATCTGTGATCAGGTTACTGGCAAACTATTTACATGTGCATAACATACATTAAAAATGACATTTATGGCCTATTCACACTTGTCTGTTTTCCTGTGTTAAAACACAAATTTTACTGCATCTGTTCACCCCCATTTATGACATTGGAGCGTACTTGCTTCTAATCTCGGCAAGACCACAATGAGAGCAGTGAAAACTGTTCCACACAGATCTAGTTTTATCTTTTATTTGTACGTGTACACTTTGTTCTTCTGTGTTTAACCTGTGTGTCAAATTGGAAAGATCATTATTTGCGGTTTCTTCACCAAATCTATTAAGGTCCCTCGCACACAGGGGTGTCTAGCTGCAGTGCATATTTCTGAGCGTTTTAGTGCTCTCAACAGGGACAGGTGCAGCATTCAGCCCCACCGCCCACAGCCTGTCAAATGCTAAGGCAGGCCGTTGCAGGATGTTTAGGGCCTGAGCATTAGGCCCTTAAACTAGAACTATAGGCAACCCCCCCCCCCCCCCCCCCCCCCATTCTGGATAGAGCAGATTTTTTTTCTGCCATCTATTTCCCATTGCGGAGATTTCCCTTCACCTCCTGCCCCATAGCCAAACAGTAAGTGAAATGCAATCCCTGCAAATTAAGGGAATTCCAGGTCACCATTAGAAAATTTCACCTCTATTACTTTTCGGGGGGACAACCCAAAATTAGGGATTTTCTTTACTTTTACCTTCAATGATAATGGTAAACAGGTCAAATAGAGTGGATGAATCTCCTTAACAGGGGGCACCGAAAGCAATAAAAACTGACAAGCATTCTAATCCCTCTGCACTCTATCAACAAAAAAAACAAAAACACCTTTTCCCCTTAGTTATACTTTAACATAAGGCCCCAAACAGGAGTACCACTTGGTACAGTGTTCAGACTCGTCCAGCCATTGCCAGCCACAGACAGTCAGGCTGCAGGCCGTAGGGTTGGATGCTGCACCTGGCTCTCCTGGGTGCACTAAAACAGCGGGAAGAATGCACAGCAGCTGGATGCCCCAGAGTCAGCCAAAAGTTTGCTGTTTTTAAGTTTTGGATAAAGATGGAAACAATAGAATGCTTTTTAGGTTTGAAATGTCTTCCCTCGTGAGGCACAGACAGCAAATGCATGATATGCACTGTACTAAAAAATGTTTTACTGTTGTATCCTTCTTGGACAGTGTCCATTCTCTGCTTTGTCTAAATATCAGCAACAGTAGGTTAAGTCTACCAAAAAAAATTAAAATAAAGAATTGGAGGTGCCAACCCTTCCACCTAAAACGAAAAAAAGTTAGGGCTGGATTTTAACTGACGGCATGGTAATTTCAAAATTAAATTACATTTTTAATCGAGCAGAGTGGAATATGTGAGACCTATAATCAAACCTTAACCACTTGAGCTCCATAAGGTTTTACTCCCTCCATGACCAGGCCATTTATTGCTATTCAGCACTGCGCTATATTTTAACTGGCAGTTGCGGACACGCAACACTGTAGGCAAATTAACTTTTTATAATTTTTTTTTTCAAATAGAGCTTTCTTTTGGTGGTATTTGATCACCACTGGGTTTTTCATTTATTTTATGAACAAAAAAAGAAAATTTTGAAAAAAAAAAAAAAAAAAATTCCATTATAAAACATCCAATAATAAAAAAAAAATAATCTAATTTCCATTTATGCCAAAATGTATTCTGATACATGTCTTTAGTAAAGAAAAAAAAAAAAAAAAAAGACCAATACTTGTATATTAAATTGGTTTGTTATAGGGCAGGGGTGTCAAACTCAATTTCATCATGGGCCAAAATCAGCATTATGGTTGCCCTCAAAGGGCCAGTTTTATATGTAAGACTTTATAATTGTATCTACTCTTTATCATATTAACTGCCTGTGTATTTGATTATTACGGGTTTTAGTAATAACTGAAGACTGTGAAGGACAGGTGCAGTCTGGCATGAAGCCCACTCACAGCCCTTGGGAAGAGCAGACACGAGCACATCCATGGCTGCACAGAGAAGGGAAGGATTTTTTAGCAGGAGCTCTGTCCTCTCCGTTACAGACTACTGAGACAAGGTGGGGGTGGAGGTGAGGGGTGTGCTGCAGGAGAGGTGTGAGGGCCACATGAAATGGCCTGGAGGACCACATTCGGCCCACAGGCCTCGTGTCTGACACGTGTTATAGCGTCTTCAAACTATGGTATATACCAGGCATCTCTAAACGGCAGACCGCGGGCCGAATCCGGACCCAGTAGCAGCCCTATCCGGCCCACATCCTCAACAAATAGATGCCTGAGTGTTCTCTACCCTCTGTCGGCTTGCCTGCCCGCCACTAACATCCTCGAATACATGGGAGGCACAGCAGGTCTCTCCCTTTCATCATCGCATCACTCTCCCTTCCCCCCCCCTCCCCACACTGCCCTATTTCACACAAGCCTGGAAAAACTGCAGGTCAGGACAAAGGGCAGCGGGACTTAACAAGTTACAAAGTGGGTGGTTGGTTGCTAGGCAGTGGGGCGGTCCCAGCAACCTATCACCCACCTTTAACTTGAAAAGTCCCGCCTTGCCATGCGTGCTTCCCAGCTTGGGTGAATAAGGTAGGGTAGTGTGGGGAGGGTGAGGAATGCTGCGATTAAGAAAGGGACAGTCTGACTCTTGATGGGGGGGGGTTGTTGGGGAGTCGAGTCTGTGACGGAAGGGGGGAGTCGAGTCTGTGATGGAAAGGGGGGGGGGGGGGGAGCAGTCTGTGATGGAAAGGGGGGGGGGGGGAGCAGTCTGTGATGGAAAGGGGGGGGGGGAGCAGTCTGTGATGGAAAGGGGGGGGGGGGAGCAGTCTGTGATGGAAAGGGGGGGGGCAGTCTGTGCTGGAGAGGATCTGTGATTGGGGGATCTGTGATGGGGGTGAAGGGGATCTGTGATGAAGGGGGGTCTTTAAAGGGACACGCTGTGATGGGGCGGCCTGTAACGGGTTTGGGGGTCTCAGATGGGGGACTGTGATGTAAAAAGGGAGGGATGTGCTGTGAAGGGGGGGACTGAGGGCACTGATGTAAGGGCTTGTTCACACTTGTGCAGAGATCTATGTTTTTCTGCCCTAGAAAAACAAAAAGGTACCTACAAGGGCAATAGGAAACTCTTGTGACGTGCACGGGAGGCTGTGATGTAAAGGATCGGAGTCATCACCAATATGACACTCGGACCTCCGCTGGAAGAAAATTTTACCGATTAGCCCCCCCGTGAATTTTAATTCAGTACCCCTGGTATATACAGTGTACTGGAATTTATACAGCTACAGACAGTATACTGTAATCAGCGTCTTATGTCGTGTATGACTGACAGGTTGGTGGGTAATCTGGCACAATGGATACCCATGGTCCTGAGGGGGCAGCAAGTCTCTAGGCATTGACAAGGAGTAAGATACGCTCCTCCCCCCCCACCCCCGAGCACAAAACCTGAGCACAGGAGAGTTATTTTTTTGACTAACAGACGCTATCTGGGAGGGTCACTGACATCACTAGTGACAATATTAGAGGGTTAATACTGTACACTGACTGAGAAGGGGTTAACATCTAGGGGCAATCAAGGGGTTAACTGTGTGCCAATGTGTAATGTGTGCTGCTTTTACTACTATCTGGCTGTTTTTTCTCCCTGCTTTTCAGGGAGAACAGACAGCTAGATCGCTGTTCACAGTACACAGAACTCTGTGTGTGATTGGACACAGCCGATCAACTGACTTTAGCCAAAATAATTGTCTGAAATCAGCTGCCAAACTCATGCTGTGTCCAATCACAACACAAGTCGAGCACAGCGAGCAATCATGCATGCCCCAAACCTGGATGCAAGCTGGCAACGTACAAGTACATTGTCTGGCCTGCCTGTGCCACCCGCAGTAAACCTATTGTGGGCGGGCAGGTTAATCAGGTTTTAGACATTTAGTAAACATATGTCACAAACACGGCACATATCCTGAGTATTACATGGTTTCTAAAAGAAAAACATCAAGGACTTAGAGACAAAGCAAAGTCCACGTAAGGTGTTTATTGTAATATAATTTACAAATATTGGTTTTCTTCATAAAATGAACCAACTCTTTCTCAGACGTAAAGATCCACAGACATCCAGGTAAGCCCAATTACATTATCTGAAAAGGAAAGGGATCTTTTATTATAATGGTATGAAAATACAAAACAATATTTTTTTAAACAAAGGTATGTTACTGATGAAAATATATCAAACTATTTACTGAATAAAAAAAAAATGTGCAAAGTTGTGTTTTCTACAGATTGAATCTCAGATATTTTCATTCAGACTCAAATCCCCCTGGAGTGGAGGTTCTGAAACTTGTTCTTTGGCCTCCTTCCATTTGTGAAACTGTCTTACAAAATACTTGTGAGTAGCCTAGATAAATAATTGCTCAGGATGAAAGCAGACTGGTTAGTCATACACGGACCAGTTTTTAAAGCCAAAGGATCTGTCTGTGCAAAGCTTCCCTCGCTGTTGGGCAGAAAACTATTTCTCAAACATATATACAGTGGGGCAAAAAAGTATTTAGTCAGCCACCAATTGTGCAAGTTCTCCCACTTAATAAAGATGAGAGAGGCCTGTAATTGTCATCATAGGTATACCTCAACTATGAGAGACAAAATGTGGAAACAAATCCAGACAATCACATTGTCTGATTTTTGAAAGAATTTGCAAATTATGGTGGAAAATAAGTATTTTGTCAATATCAAAAGTTCATCTCAATACTTTGTTATATATCCTCTGTTGGCAATGACAGAGGTCAAACGTTTTCTGTAAGTCTTCACAAGGTTGTCACACACTGGTTCTGGTATGTTGGCCCATTCCTCCATGCAGATCTCCTCTAGAGCAGTGATGTTTTGGGGCTGTCGCTGGGCAACACAGACTTTAAACTCCCTCCAAAGGTTTTCTATGGGGTTGAGAACTGGAGACTGGCTAGGCCACTCCAGGACCTTGAAATGCTTCTTACGAAGCCAATCCTTCGTTGCCCAGGCGGTGTAAGTTTGGGATCATTGTCATGCTGAAAGACCCAGCCACGTTTCATCTTCAATGCCCTTGCTGATGGGAGGAGGTTTGCACTCAAAATCTCACGATACATGGCCCCATTCATTCTTTCATGTACACGGATCAGTTGTCCTGTTCCCTTTGCAGAGAAACAGCCCCAAAGCATGATGTTGCCACCCCCATGCTTCACAGTAGGTATGGGGTTCTTTGGTTGCAAATCAGCATTCTCTCTCCTCCAAACACGACGAGTTGTGTTTCTACCGAACAGTTCTACTTTGGTTTCCTTTGACCATGCAACTCAGCATTCTCTCTCCTCCAAACACGACGAGTTGTGCTTCTACCGAACAGTTCTACTTTGGTTTAATTTGACCATATGACATTCTCCCAATCCTCTTCTGGATCATCCAAATGCTCTCTAGCAAACCTCAGACGAGCCCAGAAATGTACTGGCTTAAGCCAGGGGACACGCCTGCCACTGCAGGATCTGAGTCCCTGGCGGCGTAGTGTGTTACTGATGGTAGCCTTTGTTACGTTGGTCCCAGCTCTCTGCAGGTCATTCACTAGGTCCCCCCGTGTGGTTCTGGGATTTTTGCTCACCGTTCTTGTGATCATTTTGACCCCACGGGGTGAGATCTTGCGTGGAGCCCCAGATCGAGGGAGATTATCAGTGGTCTTGCATGTCTTCTATTTTCTAATTATTGCTCCCACAGTTGATTCCTTCACACCAAGCTGCTTGCCTATTGCAGATTCAGTCTTCCCAGCCTGGTGAAGGTCTACAATTTTGTTTCTGGTGTCCTTCGACAGCTCTTTGGTCTTCACCATAGTGGAGTTTGGAGTGTGACTGTTTGAGGTTGTGAACAGGTGTCTTTTATACTGATAACAAGTTCAAACAGGTGCCATTAATACAGGTAATGAGTGGAGGACAGAGGAGCCTCTTAAGGCCCGGTTCACACTGATGCTTTGTGATTTTGTTCCGTTTTTTGGCGAATTTACCGCGATTTTACCGCGAATTTACCGCGATTTTACCGCGAATTTCAGGAGTTGGATATAGCTGCGATTGATAGTCTAGCCAATGGAATCATAATGTAAAAAAAAAAAAAAGGGTCTTAACTTCCTGTGTACTTCCTGGTTTTTGTGGAGAGTAGTGTGGTGGAATTCGCACATATGTGAACCATCAATGCGATTCAAGAACGATTTACATTGATGTCTATGGAGACTAAATTCGCAACGCAACGCAGTAAACTCGCACAGGACCTTTTTTTCACGCAGGTTATATTCGCAACGCGTCGATGTGAACGGCACTAATGTTAATCTATGTAATTTAAATGACTTGCGAATTTGAGCGATCGCAACGGCTCAAATTCGCAATAGAATTCGCAGCAGTGTGAACCTAGCCTAAAGAAGATACAGGTCTGTGAGAGCCAGAAATCTTGCTTGTTTGTAGGGGACCAAATACTTATTTTCCACCATAATTTGCAAATAAATTCTTTCAAAAATCAGACAAAGTGATTGTCTGGATTTGTTTCCACATTTTGTCTCTCATAGTTGAGGTATACCTATGATGACAATTACAGGCCTCTCATCTTTTTAAGTGGGAGAACTTGCACAATTGGTGGCTGACTAAATACTTTTTTGCCCCACTGTATCCAAACAGATGCAGCCACTGTTCAGGTATTCTGACAACCAGGGGCCCAGCAGGGGGATTTGTCCATCCACGCTATGTAGCAAGGATGGAGGAATCTGCAGATTTATTTTTCATTCAGTCATAAAAGCTGTAATAGTGTATGGCCAGCTTTACACTGACCCGTCAGGTAATAGCAGTGTAGTTATCAAGAACAGACAGGCTTCGTACAAGTCCATTGTCAAATGTCTCAGAACATTCTTTGGACGTAAAAAAAAAAAAAAAAATACAATCATCAAAAGATAGTCAAGAGCTCCTAAAGCTTTAGGCTCCATGCACACTAGCGTTTTTTTCTGCTCCCAGAAGCTAAATAAGTAGTGTTATCCTATGTGTCCATGCACACTGCTTTAGGCTATTAGGCTGGGTTCACATATATGCAAAGAATGCGGGTTTCCCCACATCAAAACGTGCATGACATGCGAGCGTGACTGGCTCTCAATGGAGCAGGTTCACACAGATCCATGATGGCCACAGAGCGGATTGAAAAAGTGTCTTGTGCGTGTTTGGGTCTGGTTCAGGTGCGAATTCAGGCGAAAAGTCGGACCTGAATCGCACCTGAACCTGTGAACTGACGCGCCCCAGATCCCAGGCACGAACCCGCGGCCGCACATATGTGAACCCGGCTTTAACGTTTGAGCTTCAGCATTTAGGAGAAGAAAAAAAAAAATAGTTTGTGTAGTTTCTTGGAGTGCTTTTCCAGCAGAAACGCTCCCAATTGCGTATTTAGCTTCTTTTTTTTTTTTCCTTTTACTGCAAAAACGCTAATGCTCCTAAAATGCTACTACAAAAAGCTATTGCCAGCATTTTTTTAGCTTGGGAAAAAAAAAAAAAAACACAGTACTAAGAAAATACACAGACTGCCACTGCTTAAATCTTCTCACGAAACGTCCGATTGCCTGTTATGCTGATCCTAAGGATTTAATACTTAAAATCCCAACACAGAACAAGTATGTGGATCAAGAGTTTTTGCTTTCCCCTTGAAGGGCCACATACTTGTGCCATATCAGTGGCACAAAGTATTAGGAACAGAGACAACAATGAAAGGTCCGCAATTTTCTAAATCTCTCAATCCAGACTACAGCCATGGCCAAAAGTTTTGAGAATGACACAAATATTTTTCACAAAGTCTGCTGCCTCAGTTTTTATGATGGCAATTTGCATATACTGCAGAATGTTATGAAGAGTGACCAGATGAATTGCAATTAATTGCAGAGTCCCGCTTTGCCATGAAAATGAACTTAATCCCATAAAAAAAAACATTTCCACTGCATTTGTGAAGGCTTCAGGGTGTCCAAGTCCAGCAAGCACCAGGACCGACTCCTACAGTGGATTCAGCTGTGGGATCGGGGCACCACCAGTGCAGAGCTTGCTCAGGAATGGCAGCAGGCAGGTGTGAGTACATCTGCACACAGTCAGGCGAAGACTCTTGGGAGGACGGCCTGGTGTCAAAGGGCAGCAAAGAAGCCACTTCTCTCCAGGAAAAACAAACATCAGGAACAGACTAACATTCTGCAAAAATGTACAGGGAATGGACTGCTGAGGACTGGGAGAAAGGCATTTTCTCTGATGAATCCCCTTTCCGATTATTTAAGGCATCCGGAAAAAACCTTGTCCGGAGAAGAAAAGGTGAGCTCTACCATCAGTCCTGTGTCATGCCAACAGTAAAGCATCCGGAGATCATTCATGTGTGTGTTTGCTTCTCAACCAAGGGCGTGGGCTCACTCAAAGTTTTGCCTAAGAACACAGCCAAGAATAAAGAATGGTACAAAAACCTCCTCCGAGAGTAACTTCTCCCAACTACCCAAGAACAGTTTGGTGACGAACAATGCCTTTTACAGCATGATGGAGCACCTTGCCATACAGCAAAAGTGATAACCAAGTGGCTTGGGGAACAAAACATGGAAATTTTGGGTCCATGGCCCAAGAAACTTCCCAGATCTTATACCATTGAAAACTTGTGGTCAATCCTCAAGAGGCAGTGAACAAAAAAACACCACAAATTCTGACAAACGCCAAGCATTGATTATGCAAGAATGGGCTGCCGTCAGTCAGGATGTGGCCCAGAAGTTGAGTGACAGCATGCTGGGGCAAACTGGAGAGGTCTTGAAAAAAAGAAGGGTCATCATTGCAAATATTGACTCTGCATAAAAACTTAATGTAATTGTCAATAAAATCCATTGACACTTACGAAATGCTTGTAATTATACTTCTGTATATCATAGTAACATCTGACAAAAAGATCTAAAAACACAGAAGCAGCAAACTTTGTGAAAATTAATATTTGTCTTTCTCAAAACTTTTGGCCACAGCTGTACCTTCAACCTAACGTGGCAGTTTAAAAAAGTAAAAGTAAACAAAGCCACTTTTACCCTCAGGCCAATTCTGACATTTCTCACATACATGTAAAATACATACATAGAACAGCGACAAACTACAGTACCTAAAAATCTCTATATGCGACGCTTTAAAAGCCTTTACAGGTAACCAGTTTAGAGTAAGGCCCCTTTCACATGGGTGGATAGAATTGTGCTTTTTGCTGCAGACAGATGAAGTTATCTACCGCAGCTAAACACAAACAATGCTTTCCTATGGCCCCATTTACACACTGCGTTTAGCAACAGTTTTGTTACATGCAGTTTTGTGCAGATAGAAAAAAAAAAAAATTAAAAGTTGACTGCATCCAGGAACGATTTTATCTGCACAGAACTGCAGGTAATCACAGTGTACTATTTCTCCTGCAGATAGCAGCAGCAACAAGGAAAGAAAAACCGGAAGCTCATCAGAAATGGCAAGAATGTTGCAACGCAGCTAATCGCAATGTACAACTGCAAGTGAACGCTGTGCCAGGATTCTCTGAATTTCAAAAATAACAAAACATGCTTTTAACAGCGGCAGAACAGCCGCCAATGTGAAAGGGGCCTTACGCAGGAGCTCTGGTGCTGGAATTATTGCTCTCGCTTGCACGTTCGTGGCAACACCTCATGTGTGGTCATTGTTTACATTTGCGTGAGGACTTACACATGCGTTTGTGCATGACCACTGGGGAATGGAGGCACTTTCAATTTTTTTTTTTTTTTTTTAAACTTTTACACCGTCTCTCTCATTTTATCAACTTTATTGCCATCACAAGGAATGAACAACATCCCTTTTGATAGGCAATAGGCATAACAGGTCCTCTTTATGGTGAGATCTGGGGTCTATTAGATCCCAGATATCTTCTCTGCCCTGAAAGCATCTGATCAAACTGAGATCTGTTTGATCAGATGCTGTACAAGCTGGTAACTGCTTGTAAGCGTCAAACCAAAACCGGAAGGGACAAAATCCTTGTTGCTTCCGGTTTCTTTCATCACAGAGGGAAGGCAGGTACAGATGTAGGTGCAGGCATCATTCTGGTATAACCGCTTCAACCCGAGGACGTACAGGTTCCAAGGGGTTGAAGTGGTTTAGGGGTACATCTTGGAGTGAGAAAAAAAAAATTAAAAACACACACACACTGCATCTCTGTATCACATGAACAGTCACATGTGTTATCCCTTTAAAGAACCTGCAAGTACAAAAAAACTGTTCACCATCGTCAGAAAGTGGTAAAGTACATAAAAAAAAAAAAAGTTCTACAATTCACTGTTGACACAATAAAACTACCAAAATATATGTTACCTGGCGACAATGATTCTTATTTTCGACCATTTCATCCCCTGGTAATAGTGTTAGAAACAGAACAAGCAAGTTAAAGCACACCATGCAAAATGCACACAATGTAAATGTTTTTTCACCTGAATGCATAGGATGCATTCAGTTGAAAAAATATGAGGGTTTACAACCCCTTTAAAGCGCAGTTCCAGGCTGAAATCCAACTAGGTTTTAAACAATAGAGCAGTCCACCCCCCCTCTCGTTTTTAGATAATTTTTATTGAAATTTTTTCTTTTTGGTACCTTTTCTTTGCATGTCCCAGAAGACGACGGGACCATTCAGAAAGCGCAGCGTGACTTGTGCATGTGCAGTAGGAAACTAACAGTGAAGCCTGGAGGCTTCACTGCCGGTTTCCCCCTTACTAGCAATGCCAGTGCCTGCACCCGAAGCCGATGGGTGGACCGGCTTAGGGTGCCAACATCACGGGAACCCTGGACAGGCAAGTGTCTCAATATTAAAAAAGTTAGCAGCTACAGCCAATTTTTTTTTTTTTTTTTTAATACAGGCTGGAACTCCGCTTTAAAAATATACTCTAAATGCCACAAATTACATTCTTTAGTGTTATAGGCTGATAAGAAGAAAAGGAATCTTCTACCTGCACATTATGAAAGGCTTACCCCACAACTAAGCTTGCCAGCGGCACACTGGCACCGCTGACAGGGCTTCCATCTTTACTTGGTTTTCCTTCCGGGTTTGCAGGCTATGGCTGTTTCAATGACCGAGCCGCAAGGGCTTCACTCTCGTGCATGTGCACAGAACACATCATCGTGGCACAGCCTTCTAAAGTGATGGTATGCCATCTTTTCAGAGTGCAATGCACACTTAGGAGATATTTTTGGTACCTACAGGTAAGCTTTATTTTAAAAAGGAAAAGTCCAGCCAAAGCTTGTTTGGCTGGGCTTCTATGGATCACAGGAGTGCAATTCGTTTTGCACTCCTGTGACCCGCTTTCAGCAAAGAGCGGGCTAAGGTCCACTCTCTGATGTCACGGATACCAGTCCAGGAACCACATCATTGCGATAATAAAGTCTGGATCCGCCAGGTGCCTGGACTGACACCCGTCTAAGCCCCTCAGCAAGCCGCTGAGAGCCTGAGATGGTCAGCTCTGCCACCGCCATGGCTCAGCGCTTCAATGGGCTCAAAGGGAGATGAGCAGAGAGCTGTGACTGAGTCTACAGCTCTCTGCTCACGGAGCTCTGAAAACCAAGTGATTGGCGGTGTTTGACCACTAGGCTTTCAGTGTAGAGGTGCTGGGGGGACAGATGCTGCATCCACCTAAGCAAATATGAATGCGGGAAAAAAAAAAAAAAAAAAAAAAAAAAAAGAAACCCATACTTCTCTTTTAAGCTTACCTGTAGGTAGAATTTAAAAAAATTAGTTTACTACCACTAACACAATCTTGGAATTTCCTGAAGTGGAGGAGCCGGATATAGAACACAACAGAGCACTCAATGATTCTTAGGTGCACAAGCTCAGTTGCCCCCCACCTGCCCTATATCAAAAGTCTCAGCCATGCAGTAATTCCTTGTACTTACAGGGCGGCTGCTCCAGAGATAATTTCAATAAGCTCCTTGGTGATGACAGCTTGACGAGTACGGTTGTAAGTCAATGTCAATTTGTCAATTATTTCAGCTAACGGGGAAAACAAAAAAATAATCAAAGTCAAGTTAACAAAATAAACGTTTGTTTCACAATTACACTACACATAGGTGAACAATTCCCACACCTCTGAGGTTATGTTGTGGATAAATGTGCACGTTCTTTGGGTCTTTTCAAGTCCCCAATAAATCCCAGGATGAGAAAAGACTGATAAAGTCCACAATACATGCTCACTCATTTTGCAGTAATACTAGAAATCCATGAAATAAATTATTTACATGTATGATCATTCCTTGCATTTTCAGCATATATCTACTTACAAGCATTCTTGCTGGCATTGTCCATAGCAGTCATCCTAGCACTCTGCTCACTTGTAGTGCCCTCTTTCAATGAGTAATAGATGATATTTGCCAAAGTAAACTCCTGGTAATTTCTCAGCACATCGGCATCAACGTCATCATAAACAGTGATACTGTCTGGAAAGGAACAGAAATATAAACTATGGGCATTGGTTTCTAAAACAAATTTCCTCCAAACTCAGCAATAAGGTTGCATTCACACCAGAGCGTTTTCAGCTCATAAAACACTTGTATAACGCCAGATAAATGTCCATAAATTGCCCAACAAGCAAAATCCCATTCATTTCAATGGCACCTGTTCACATCTAAGCGTTTTGTCACCTGAAGCAAAATGCCTGAAGCTCAAAAAAAGTACATGAGCTTCTTTTTGGGCAGATTACAGGCATTATTCTGCTTTTTACATCGGTGCCCTTTTGACCTGTACAAAAATCACAGCAAAATTGCAGTAAAAATGTTTTCTACTTAAAGCGGTTGTAAACTGCGCATGTTGCAAAAAATAAACCTGCAAGGCAATGGCATACTAGCACATTATGAAATATTCAACTTGGAACAAAGCCCTCCAGTGCTGTAATGTCACCGCTGAGAAGGCTGACACGTTCCCCCCGTCTTTCTTCCGGGTTCCTGTGCTCCAGCTGCGTGATTGGTTGGAGCTGCGAAGTCACTCCCACGCATTCAAGTAGGAGCCCTTGGTTCCAGGAAGAAGCTCTGAAGTTTCTGACAAGGTATGCCGGGTAAATATCTCCTGAACAGTGCACGTTTAGGAGATATTCATTTTACCTACAGGTAAGCCTTATTATAGGCTTACCTGTACGTAAAAATGACCAGCCGCAGTTTACAGCCACTTTAGGAAATCATGGATTTACCAACAGTGTTCAGACAGCAAGAGTTGACCCAAGAATCCTCTTAACCCTTTTCACCACTATTATGCATGTAAAACTCCCAGCCATTATAGCATTTGTTAGCAGATCTCCCCTGTGTAGTATGAACATGGAAGCTATCAGATACGAGCACTTCCAGACCCACAAGCTGTTTATCCCTGGCCACCCTAGCTGGGGAAGAGGCTGATTAAGCACATTCTGAGTGCAGAGGTGACAATAGGGTTCTAATAGACCCCTGATATCTCCTGTCATGTGCACTATGCCATCACATAAGGGTCTTGTCCGTCATCTTACAAACAATATTAAAGTTTTTTTTTTTTTTTTTAAATAAAAAGGGAGCAGCTCTTTTTTTACAAGAGGCTTAATATAAAATTACAGGTAACTTGACAAACCACCACTCTTCACCTCATACTGTAGAATTACATATCCCAACATGCTGAGAAATGTATCATAAAGCACAAGTAGCAAACTTCTGAAACCATGTACCCCAGGATACAGTAACAGTGCACATTATAGCAGTATGACCAATGACAGGCATTTAGCTGTAGCTAGCAAATCAATTCTTTGCTAGCAATTTGCAGCTGAACTCCTGCCTACTACAGGCAATCCCTGATAAGTTCTGTAGGTTTGTTCTGAAGGTGAATTTGGTAATTGCATATCCCTGTTCTATAGCAAAACAGGTCAACCCTTACCAGAATTGGCAACCGTGTCTAGAGAAAATATTGGCTTTTCTTCAGTCCTGTAGGAGATTACAGACCTGCAACAATACATGGCAACATTAGTTTTCAAGCATATGGAACAAACAATAGGAAAAAAAAAAAAAAAGAAAAAAAAAAAAAGAAGGGGAAATCGTTTTATACCTGAATCGATTGAACACCACAGATCCTTGGTCAAACTCATAGCCAGAGTTCAGCAGCTCAGATGCAATAAAAGAGGCATCACCAAAAGTGGGCGGCTTTCTACCAACATCTTTAAAGGTGATGAGGAAGTGGCTACCATGAGTCCTTAAATAATGGGAAACCAGCGTCAACATTTAAAATACCTTTTCTAATAGAGAATTTACTAAAATCACCTTGCAAAAAGACTTAAAGTGGATGTAAACCTGATTCATGAAATTTGAACTGGGCATATATCTCTGCAGTGTTTTGTTATCTCTCTTCAAAGCTATATGTCCCATAGCTGTCTTCTGCTTCGTTTGTCTGTTATCAGCCTGAGAACTTCTTTCCATCACATATGATTAGGGTTGTCCCGATACCGATACTAGTATCGGTATCGGCACCGATACCGAGCATTTGCCCAAGTACTTGTACTCGGGCAAATGCTCCCGATGCCTCCCCCGATACCTGAACTGTCAGCTGTGATCGGCGCGTGGGGGAGTTACAAGATTCTCCCCCGGCGGCTTTCACCAGCTTTAGTGACAGACAGCGGTGATCGCTCACAGCTGACTGTCACTGCATCCTCCTCCGTGCCCCCTCCTTTCCTCTGTCCCTCTCAGCTGTCCCCTCCATTCCTCTATCCTTATCTGTCCCCTCCGTTCTGCTCTTATCTGTCCCGTCCGTTCTCCCCCTCAGTTCCTCCGTCCTCCCCCTCCTCCTTCCTTTGTGTATGGATAGAGTCAGCTGACTCTGTCCATTCACATAACTGAAACATTGTAATCTCCTGTGATTACGATGTGTCAGTTTATGAATGGAGAGAAGCTGCGGTCTTCTCTCCATTCATTGTCAGTGCAGCTGATGCTGCAGAGAAAGGGACTGGGGAATCTCTATCCTCTGTCTCTTTCTCTGTCTCAAGGGGGAGATATCAGAGGTCTGTTAAGACCCCTGATATCTCACCAAAGCCCCCCAAAAGGGCTGATTAAAAAAAAAAAAAAAAAAAAAAAAAACAATAAAGAATAAAAGAAATATTATTCTAAAAAATAAAAATTGTAAAAAAAAAAAAAAAAATAACACACACATACAACGTTCACCCCCTCCCCCCCCCCCCCCCAAAAAAAAGCAAGCACTGTTAAAAAAAAAAAAAAAATGAAAAAAAAAAAACACTGTCACGTGACATTAAAAAAAAAGTATCGGTAATCGGTATCGGCGAGTACTTGAAAAAAAGTATCGGTACTTGTACTCGGTCCTAAAAAAGTGGTATCGGGACAACCCTACATATGATAAAAGCAGCCTGAGTTGTGTGTTGGGGAGGATGTTATAAATAGATTAGCAGAGCCCTAAACGATTCAGCAAACAGAGCTGAAAGTCTCTACCTATGAGGAGAGGGGGTGTGTGCACCTTTCCTCCAATCAGCTGCCTGCCCAGGCTTCACTGCAGTGCTAACCAGGAAGAGAATATCTGCAACAAGATGTGCACTTTCTAAACAGTATACAAAGATGAAGACAGCAGATATACATGTAAAATGTATGCAGGGAGATTTGTTTCATCTCTGTTTTTTTTTTTTTTTTTTTAAATGTAATGAAACCCTATACTGGAAAAAAAAGAAGGAGGCTGCCATTGCTTAACTCTCCAGATATTGCTAGTTCCCTTACCAGTCAATGCTTATCCAATATTTTCAATACTACTCAAATCACAAAGTTGAAACTAACGGGCTGAGATCAGGCACTCAGACTTTACAATGCCTTGAAAAGTTACACATTTTTCCATGTTACAACCAAAAACGTATTTTATTGTGATTTCATGTGATAGACCAACACAAAGTGGTACATAATTGTGAAGTGGAAGAAAAATGATATATTTATTTGTAAAAGAATTCGAAAACCATTTATGTGAAAAGCGTGGCGTGCATTTGAATTGAGTCAATACTTTGTAGAACCACCTTTCGCTGCAAGTCTTTTTGTGGATGTCTCCATCAGCTTTGCACATCTAGAGAGCTCAAAGCTCTGCCAGATTGGATGGAGAGCATCTATGAACAGCAATTTTCAAGTCTTGCCACAGATTCTCAATGGATTCAGGTGTGGACTTTGACTGGGTCTTCTAACACATGAATATGCTTTGATCTAAACCATTCCATTGTAGCTCTGGCTGTATGTTTAAGGTTGTTGTCCTGCTGGAAGGTGAACCTCTACCCCAGTCTCAAGTCTTAAGCAGACTAACAGGTTTTCATTTAAGATTGCTCTGTATTTGACTCCCTCCATCTTCCCATCAACTCTGATCAGCTTCCCTGGCCCTGCTGAAGAAAAGCAACACCCCACAACATGATGCTGCCACCACCATGTTTCACAGTGAGGATGGTTTGTTCAGGGTGATGTGCAGTGTTAATTTTTCGCCACACATAGCGTTTTGCGTTTAGGCCAAAAAGTTCAATTTTGGTCTCATCTGACCAAAGCACCTTCTTCCACATATTTGCTGTGTCCTCCACATGGCTTCTCACAAACTGCAAGTGGGACTTATGGATTTCTCCTTGCCACTCCTCCAAAGGCCAGATTTGTGGAGTGCACGACTAGTAGTTGTCCTGTGGACAGATTCTCCCACCTGAGCTGTGGATCTCTGCAGCTCCTCCAGAGTTACCATGGGCCTCTTGGCTGCTTCTCTGACAAGCCAGGCAGGGGGAGCATTAATCAGTTTAGGAGGACAGCCAAGTCTTGATAGGTTTGCAGTTGTGCCATACTCTTTCCATTTTCAGATGATGGATTGAACAGTGCACCGTAAGTTGTTCGAAGCTTGGGATATTTTTTTCATAACCTAACCCTGCTTTACACGTCTCCACAGCTTTATCCCTGACCTGTTTGGTGGGTTCCTTGGCCTTCATGATGCAGTTTTTTTCCACTAAGGTTCTCTAACAAACCTCTGAGGGCTTCACAGAACAGCTGTATTTCTACTAAGATTAAATTACAGACAGGTGGAGTCCATTTACTAATTAGATGACTTCTGAAGGCAATTGGTTCCACTAGATTTTAGTTAGGGGTATCAGAGTAAAGGGCGGTGAATACAAATGCACGGTACACTTTTCAGATATTTGTAAAAGTTTTTGAAAACCATTTATCATTTTCCTTCCACTTCACAATTATGTGCCACTGTGTTGGTTTATCACATAAAATCCCAATAAAATACATTTACATTTTTGGTTCTAACATGACAAAATGTGTAAAATTTCAAGGGGTATCAATACTTTTTCAAGACACTCTACATGCTGCATCCTAGATCCAAGTCAGTGTCTCAGCAAATGTTGACACCATAAAAACAATCAAGCAAATAGTATTTTCAGGAGGGGTCCATTTTGACAGTCTTTGACAGATGAAGTTAAGTGTCAGGGTTAGAGTTTGCTTTTAGGCTAAGCACTTTTTTTCAGCGCCAAATGTTTTGTGGAAAACCCCAATACTTGGTGCTGAGTGCTGACAACAAAACCCTATGCAGTCTGGTTTTATCTACCCAACCTGATGATTCTCTGTGACTGCGTATACATCTCACCACTAAAAAATCCCTTTCCAAAACAGGCATTAAAAAACTGGAACAAACTTAATCACTTCCCTCAAAAACAGTTTCCCAAACAGAATAAACCTTGTCACTAAAAAAAGTTAGGCTATTGGGTAAAATCTGCATAAAAACAGAATGCAATGATTTGCAAATCTCATAAACCCATATTTTGTTCACAATAGAAAACAGAATACATATTAAATGTTTAAACTGAGAAAATGTACCATATTAACAAAAAAAATAAGGTAATTTTGAAAGTGATGGTAGCAACATCTCAAAAAAGTTGGGCTAGGGTTAGGTTTACCATGGAGTAGCATCCCCCTTCTTTTCACACTTTGGAAACATCTGGGAACTGAGGAGACCAGTTGCTGGCGTTTTGAAAAGGAAGGTTGTCCTATTCTTGCCCAATATAGGATTCTAACTGCTCAACAGTCCTGGATCTTCTGTCGTATTTTTTGTTTAAAGATGCTACAAATATTTTTATTTTGTGCATATGGAATGAGCAGTTTGCATGCCTGGAAAGGCACCATCCATGCTGAAGGGTAAATCCAGTTTTAAAGCGGGGGTCCACCTATCTATCGTTTTTTTTTTTTGGAGTTCATTCACAAACTTTTCTTCTCAGCATTACATACTCAAATATTGTGTGTAATATGTCCACCTGTGTCAGATTTCGTCGGAAAGAATAACTTATATTATTCACTGCAGGCGGTTTCCATCTTCATTGTGGGCATCTGAAGCCCACAAGCATTTATTTCCTGGATGTGGTGAATGCTGTGCTCCCAGCATTCACCGCTCGTTCCCGCACATGCTCAGTGGCATCCTGGGAAGCCTGAGACTAGCTCCCAGGAGTCAGGGAGAGGCTAGAAACACGCCTACTCCCACGGGAGGAGAACCAGGAAGTGCAAAGAAGAATAGAAAAATAAAAGGTAATTACAGCGATTTAAATTTTTTTAAACGGCATGTCAGCATCTAGGCAAGGAAGAGAATACATACAGATATTGTTCAAAATTTGGGTGGAACCCCGCTTTAAGAGCAGCATATGCTCCCATCCAGACAACCTCTTTTTCAGGGAAGGTCTTGTATATTTCAGCAGGAAAGTGCCATACCGCATCTATGACAACAGAATTGCTTTTTAGTATAATAATTCAGGTTCTTGTCTGCAGGCAGGCAGTTAAGCACCTGAATTCTTATGCTAAAAAGCCATTCTGTTGTCATAGATGCAGTATGGCACTGTCCTGTTGAAAAAGATGTTGTCCGGATGGGAGCATATGCTGCTCTTAAACCTGGATTTAACCTTCAGCATTGATGTTGCCTTTCCAGATATGCAAGCTGCCCATTTCCATACACACTAATTGAAAATATTTGGCACATCTTGAAACGAAAAATACGACAAAGACGACCCAGGACTGTTGAGCAATACCACCAGAGATGCAGGCTTTTGAACTGAGCTCTAATAACAAGCCGGAAGGTACCTCTCCTCTTTAGTCCAGAGGACGCGGTGCCCATGGATTCCTGAAACCCATGCAGTGATGTCCATCACAGAATCATGATTGTTTTTAATACAGTGCCACTTGAGGGCCAGAAGGTCACTGGCATCAAATATTGAGTTTTATCCTTGTCCCTTGCGCACAGAGAGTTCTCCAGATTCTCTGAATCTTTTGATATTATGATGATGATATATTTAAAGTCTTTACAATTTTACGTTAAGGAACAATACTGTGAATTTGTTCAACCATTTTTAGACACAGCTTTTCACAGATTGGTGACCCTCTGCCCATCTTTACTTCTGTGACTCTCTAGGATGCTCTTTTTATACCCAATCAGGTAACTGACCTGTTGCTATTAAACCTAATTAGTTGCAAAATGTTCTTACAGCTCTTCCTTGTTAGTACCATGCACTTTGCCAGCTTTTTACTGCACTGTCCAAACTTTGAGATGTGTTGCTGCCATCAATTTTAAAATGACCATATTTTTTTTCTTAAAGTGGTTCTAAAGGCTCAAAGGTTATTTAGCTTCATGCATTCTATGCATGAAGCTAAAAAACCTTGTGTGTAGCAGCCCCCCCCCCCACTTACCTGAGGTTCATCAAGATCCAGCGAAATGCACAAAAGCCTTGGCTTTCCCTCCTCATTGGCGGAGACAGGAGCCACTGCTTGTCCATCACAGCCAGCGAGCCAATGAGAAGAGAGGGGGCGGAGCCGAGCCTCAAGCTCCGTGTCTGAATGGACACACAGAACAGAGGCTCTGGAGTGAGCCTGCATGGGTGCCCCAACAGAAAGCTGTTTGCTGTGGGGGCACTTGGCAGGAGGGAAGGGCACTGGTGGGGGACCCAAGAGGAGGATCAGGGCTGCTCTGTGCAAAAGCACTGCACACAGCAGGCAAGTATGACATGTTTGTTATTTAAAAAAAAAAAAAAAAAAAAAAACGAAAAAAACATAAAAGAAAAGAAAAAAAAAAAAAAAAAAAAAAAAACACACAACAACTTGTCTTTAATATCATTTTTAACCACTTGAGCCCCGGACCATTATGCTGCCTAAGGACCAGAGGTCTTTTTCCAATTTGGCACTGCGTCGCTTTAACTGCTAATTGCGCGGTCATGCAATGCTGTACCCAAACGAAATTTGCGTCCTTTACTTCTCACAAATAGAGCTTTCTTTTGATGGTATTTGATCACCTCTGCAGTTTTTATTTTTTGCGCTATAAACGGAAAAAGACCGAAAATTTTGAAAAAAAATGATATTTTCTACTTTTTGTTATAAAAAAAATCCAATAAACTAAATTTTAGTCATACATTTAGGCCAAAATGTATTCGGCCACATGTCTTTGGTAAAAAAAATGTCAATAAGCATATATTTATTGGTTTGCGCAAAAGTTATAGCGTCTACAAACTAGGGTACATTTTCTGTAATTTACACAGCTTTTAGTTTATGACTGCCTATGTCATTTCTTGAGGTGCTAAAATGGCAGGGCAGTACAAACCCCCCCCCAAATGACCCCATTTTGGAAAGTAGACACCCCTAAGAAATTGCTGAGAGGCATGTTGAACCCATTGAATATTTATTTTTTTTGTCCCAAGTGATTGAATAATGACAAAAAAAAAAAAAAATATTTACAAAAAGTTGTCACTAAATGATATATTGCTCACACAGGCCATGGGCCTATGTGGAATTGCACCCCAAAATACATTCAGCTGCTTCTCCTGAGTATGGGGATACCACATGTGTGGGACTTTTTGGGAGCTTAGCCGCGTACGGGGCCCCGAAAACCAAGCACCGCCTTCAGGATTTCTAAGGGTGTAAATTTTTGATTTCACTCTTCACTGCCTATCACAGTTTCAGAGGCCATGGAATGCCCAGGTGGCACAAAACCCCCCCAAATGACCCCATTTTGGAAAGTAGACACCCCAAGCTATTTGCTGAGAGGCATGGTGAGTATTTTGCAGCTCTCATTTGTTTTTGAAAATGAAGAAAGACAAGAAAAAAATTTTTTTTTTCTTTTTTCAATTTTCAAAACTTTGTGACAAAAAGTGAGGTCTGCAAAATACTCACTATACCTCTCAGCAAATAGCTTTGGGTGTCTACTTTCCAAAATGGGGTCATTTGGGGGGGGGGTTTGTGCCACCTGGGCATTCCATGGCCTCCGAAACTGTGATAGGCAGTGAAGAGTGAAATCAAAAATTCATGCCCTTAGAAAGCCTGAAGGCGGTGCTTGGTTTTCGGGGTCCCGTACACGGCTAGGCTCCCAAAAAGTCTCACACATGTGGTATCCCCGTACTCAGGAGAAGCAGCAGAATGTATTTTAGGGTGTAATTTCACATATTCCCATGGCATGTTTGAGCAATATATCATTTAGTGACAACTTTGTGCAAAAAAAAAAAAAAAAAAAAATTTGTCTCTTTCCCGCAACTTGAGTCACAATATAAAATATTCCATGGACTCGACATGCCTCTCAGCAAATAGCTTGGGGTGTCTACTTTCCAAAATGGGGTCATTTGGGGGGGTTTTGAACTGTCCTGGCATTTTATGCACAACATTTAGAAGCTTATGTCACACATCACCCACTCTTCTAACCACTTGAAGACAAAGCCCTTTCTGACACTCATTGTTTACATGAAAAAGTTATTTTTTTTTGCAAAAAAATTACTTTGAACCCCCAAACATTATATATTTTTTTAAAGCAAATGCCCTACAGATTAAAATGGTGGGTGTTTCATTTTTTTTTTTTCACACAGTATTTGCGCAGCGATTTTTCAAACGCATTTTTTGGGGAAAAAACACACTTTTTTAAATTTTAATGCACTAAAACACACTATATTGCCCAAATGTTTGATGAAATAAAAAAGATGATCTTAGGCCGAGTACATGGATACCAAACATGACATGCTTTAAAATTGCGCACAAACGTGCAGTGGCAACAAAATAAATACATTTTTAAAAGCCTTTAAAAGCCTTTACAGGTTACCACTTTAGATTTACAGAGGAGGTCTACTGCAAAAATTACTGCCCTCGATCTGACCTTCGCGGCGATACCTCACATGCATGGTGCAATTGCTGTTTACGTTTGACGACAGACCGCCGTTTGCGTTCGCCTTAGCGCGAGAGCAGGGGGCGACAGGGGTGCTTTTTTTTTTTTTTTTTTTTTCTTTATTATTTTTTTGCTTTTTTATCTTATTTTTAAACTGTTCCTTTCATTTTTTTTTTTTTTTTTTAATCATTTTTATTGTTATCTCGGGGAATGCAAATATCCCCTATGATAGCAATAGGTAGTGACAGGTACTCTTTTTTGAAAAAATTGGGGTCTATTAGACCCTAGATCTCTCCTCTGCCCTCAAAGCATCTGATGACACCAAGATCGGTGTGATAAAATGCTTCCCCAATTTCCCGATGGCGCTATTTACATCCGGCAAAATCTAAGTCATAAAATGATCGTAGCTTCCGGTTTCTTAGGCCATAGAGATGTTTGGAGCCACTCTGGTCTCTGATCAGCTCTATGGTCAGCTGGCTGAATCACCGGCTGCATTCTCAGGTTCCCTGTTGAGACAGGAGAGCCAGAGAAAAACACGGAAGACGGTGGGGGGGGGGGGGGGGGGGCATTCCCTCCCACGGCTTGTAAAAGCAGTCTAGAGGCTAATTAGCCACTAGGATTGCTTTTACATGAAAGCCGACCGCTGGCTGAAAAGAATGATACCAAGATGATACCTAAACCTGCAGGCATCATTCTGGTATAACCATTCAAAGTCGTGAATGGTGTACCTGAAGACAAAAAAATGGTTAACAATAAAGCACAGAAAACGGTAAAGTATAAAAAATTGCATACCTGAAAAGCAAACATGATAAAACATAATAACAATAAAACATTGCAGAATAGAATACAGTAAAAAAGAGCAGAACAATAGAGAGAATAGAGAGAGAGAGAACAATAAAACGACAACTATTTTTTTTTATTTTATATATATATTTTTTATTTTTTTTTTACACTTTTTTTGTAACTGTAACTTTTATAACGGTAACCAGTTCCAGGTTCGGGTCTCTCAAAATGCGATGGCATCTTGGGAGACCCTGCGAAAGTGTGCCTAGTCTGTGCAATGCTGTACCCTACGCTAATACTCAACTAGTGAATGGTAGCGTTCAAAACATTCACCAATGCAAAGACCAGGATTGTCAGGACAGGAGGGACAATAATAGCGGGTGTCACGCCTATATCCGCGCTTGCTGCAGACACGACATCTTTTTTGGGGGGGTTCGTTGGGTAGGGGTACTCGGGAGGACATAAAGAAAATGCCTCTCATGCAGCTGACTGCATTTGGTTGGGGATGTGAATGGGGGAAGTACGGGCGCTGCAGAAGCGGTGGGTTCCCAATTAGGATTGGCGAATGCAGCAGGAAGGGCATTATGGGCACGACGGGCCTGTGTTTGTCTTCTTGGTGGCAGCGGGACACTACTTGTGCTTGCCACCTCACCAGCTTGAACTGCACTTATAGGACTCGCCACGTCACCAAGTGTTAGTGCAGTGCTGGTTTGACTACGACCGGGGTGTACTAGGCCGCTGGCGCTTGCCAGTTCAATAAAAAGCTACCAAAAAAACTGTTAGCGATCGCAGGGATCAGGCCTGACTCTGCGAACGCTGCAGTTATGCGTTTAGTGTTTTGTAAGTGACAGTGATCGATCGATACTGCACTTAGGTGGGCTGGGCTGGGCGGAAGGGCAAAATGCAGGTGCTAGCAGGTATCTGGGCTGATCCCGCTAACACTGCGTTTTTGGGAACCCTAAACTGCTGGGGACGCCAGTATAGATCTGATCGGATCAGATATTGATCCGTTCAGATACTATACCACTAAGGGAGGTGTACGGTGCGTGCGTGGGTGTTAGTGGTACTGGCGCTAATTTGACGCTGCTTGGGGCTGGTGCTTGCCAGTTCACCAAAATACTACCAAAAAAACTGTTAGCGATCGCAGGGATCAGGCCTGACTCTGCGAACGCTGCAGTTATGCGTTTAGTGTTTTGTAAGTGTCAGTGATCGATCGATACTGCACTTGGGTGGGCTGGGCCGGGCGGAGGGGCAAAACGCAGGTGCTAGCAGGTATCTGGGCTGATCCCGCTAACACTGCGTTTTTGGGAACCCTAAACTGCTGGGGACGCTAGTATAGATCTGATCGGATCAGATATTGATCCGATCAGATACTATACCACTAAGGGAGCTGTACGGTGCGTGCGTGGGTGTTAGCGCTACTGGCGCTAACCTGACGCTGCCTGGGGCTGGTGCTTGCCAGTTCACCAAAATACTACCAAAAAAACTGTTAGCGATCGCAGGGATCAGGCCTGACTCTGCGAACGCTGCAGTTATGCGTTTAGTGTTTTGTAAGTGACAGTGATGGATACTGCACTTGGGCTGGGCCGGGCGGAGGGGCAAAACGCAGGTGCTAGCAGGTATCTGGGCTGATCCCGCTAACACTGTGTTTTTGGGAACCCTAAACTGCTGGGGACGCTAGTATAGATCTGATCGGATCAGATATTGATCCGATCAGATACTATACCACTAAGGGCGTGGGTGTTAGCGGTACTGGCGCTAATCTGACGCTGCCTGGGGCGACGCATATCACCGCCGGGCGATCAGGGGGCTAAACCTTTATTCGGTAATAAACGGCGGGTTCCCTGACACTATAAAAAATAAACAAACTAACCAGCGTCACCCGCAACAGTTATACGGTGATCAGTGGTGAAAGGGTTAACTAGGGGGCAATCAAGGGGTTAAAACATTTATTAGATAGTATATGGGGGTCCCTGTCGCTATAAAACGCTGACGGCGAACCTAAATATTTACCTCACTAACTAGCGTCACCAGCGACACTAATACAGCGATCAGAAAAATGATCGCTTAGTGACACTGGTGACAGGGGGTGATCAAGGGGTTAAAACTTTATTAGGGGGGGTTAGGGGGGTATCCTAGACCTAAAGGGGGGTAATACTAACTGTCCCAACACTGTAACTGTCACAAACTGACACCAATGCAGTAATCAGAAAAAAAAAAAAAAAAAAACTGCTGGTGTCAGTTTGTGACGGGGGGGGGGGAATCGGGGTGTTTTGTGTGCCTGGCATGTTCTACTGTGTGTGTAGTGTTTGTGCACTCACATACCTGTCTTCTCTCCTCAGGCCGGAACGGAAATTACCGAGCCGAGGAGAGATGACATCATTTCCTTTGCTGCTGTTTAGCATACAGCAGCAAAGGAATGTTCTCATTGGCCGGCGGCGATCGCGAGGGGGGGGCCACGAAAGGATGGCCTCCCCCTCATCTCCGATCGCCGTGGGAGAAAAGACGACCGCCTCGGGCAGCGGGGGGGGGGGGGGGGGTCCGATCGGACCCCCCCCCCGCGGAAGGCAAATCACGTATATGTACGTGATTTTGCCTGTCCGTGCCACCTTGCCGACGTAAATTGGCGTGAGGCGGTCGTCAAGTGGTTAAAGTGATTTTCTCAGTTTAAACATTTAATATGTTTTCTATTTTATAAAAAGTGTCCATTACAACTATTCATTTTTTTGCAGAAAAATATTACAGGTGAATATATGTACTGCACTGTGTAGCCTTTTTGGCTGACCCCACTATAAGCTTATTGTTATAGAAAGCATATGTTGCAAGGCCAACATAAATTGTACTTTGGCTCCTAGATTGGGGAAAAATGATCGCCTGAGTTGGACATTAATCAATCTTTCTCTGCCCTTAAACTGGATCATACTTACCTTTGCAGTATACCTCTCAACTTGTCCCCAATTCCAAGCACCTTAACTTCTTTTCCACTACCAGCGAGCGAGGAAATTTCATTCTTAATAGCTTTAGCCACAGATGTATGAATAGCACCACAAAGACCCCTATCAGAGGAAACACCGATAATGAGGTGCTTTTTCTGGTCTTCAGGAGTCTTAATTTCAGCTTTCTCATACAATGCTAAAGGGAAGAAAAAGAAAAATATTTAGCACTTTCAACTGACAATTTGTTTGGAAAAATATACCTTAAAAAAACTGTTCTAAGAAAGAGATACAGACTGCCACTGCTGACTTCTTCTGAAAATGCTAACTGCTTGACTGTTATACCGATCCAGGGGTTTTAATATTAACCAGCACCGGTATCCAGAACAAGAATTTCCAACCTCACTTGCTGCACACTTGTTTAGCACCAGCGACAGTCAGTTCTAGCATTCTTAGAAGTGCACTAATACTGTTATGGGGCGTACACACGGTCGGACTTTTCAGCTACAAAAGTCCGACAGCCTGTCCGACAGACTTTCGACGGACTTTCGACGGACTTGCGGCGGACTTTCTAACGAACAGACTTGCCTACACACGATCACACAAAAGTCCGTCGAATTCTTACGTGATGACGTACACCGGACTAAAATAAGGAAGTTGATAGCCAGTAGCCAATAGCTGCCCTAGCATGGGTTTTTGTCCGTCAGACTAGCATACAGACGAGCGGATTTTTCGACCGGACTCGAGTCCGTCGGAAAGATTTGAAGCATGTTTCAAATCTAAAGTCCGTCGGATTTGAGGCTGAAAAAGTCCGTTGAAAGTCCGGAGAAGCCCACACACGATCGGATTACCAGCCAGCTTTAGTCCGTCAGCGTCCGTTGGACTTTTGTAGACGAAAAGTCCGACCGTGTGTACGCGGCATTAGGGTATATGCAGTTGAAAATACAATCATTTCCATCAACAAACAAGCTTTGGTATATAAAGTATGAAACAGTGCTAGCAGCCTATATCAAACAATATACATCCTAGTGAATGGTGCTTTATACATCAATGTATTTGTAACACAAAAAACAATAGAATAATATGCACAAAAACTGTACAGTGCTTGGTGCTTCTGTAAAAAGCGCAATGGTGCTCCAAAACAGAAGCAACATAAACAGCTCCTCCCACGTATAACCATCCTTATCCCCCATGTTCGTTAATGCATTTTAAAAAAAGATCAGCGCCAGGACGCTAAGAACAGTGAACCCATCCCCCTCACTCCAAATATGAACCTGAATGGGATCTGACCGCCATTGCATTTTGACTGGCCCTGGCCTTTACTGGCGTCTGCAACTGGATTGGCATCCTTTGTTGATAGGGCACAGGTGACCTCTGCTGCCTGCATCCTAGCAACTAGCTGAGCAGCAGTTGTGGACAATGGATGCCATTTACACTGTACTGCTGTACACATGTAAACACTTCTCAAATTTAAAATGCATACAGAGCACATTTTACACAGGATGTAGCTGTCACCGTCTGCCAGCAAGATTCCCTGTAAAAGCTGCACTTACAGCCACGTGCAAGACCCCTTACAGTTATTATAGAGTCACCAAAATAGCAATGGTACACTGCAATGACAAACCATTGCCAGCATTCAGCACTTATGACAGCGCTGCACTATTATACATTACCCTCCAGGAAAAAAAAAAAGTTAAAAAGGATTCACCTTTAAGGCTTTGTTTCCACAAGTGCAAATCCAATGTCGCGCAATTTGGAGTGCAACTTTGATGCGACTTGAATCAAAGACGCATCAAAGTAGTGCAGTTTCTGTGTGCGAGCTCGTCGGGATAGAGCGCTGTAAAAACATTTTTTATTTACTTATTTTACTTTTTCTATTTTGACACAGTTTAAAAAAAAAAAAAAAAAAAAAAAATTTGGGTCACTTTTATTCCTATTACAAGCAATGTAAAAAAATCATGACAGGACCTCTTAAATATGAGATCTGGGGTCAAAAAGACTTTATATCTCATATATACACTAAAATTCAATAGAAAAAAAAGGGTCCTTTAAGAGCTATGGGTGGAAGTGACGTTTGATGTTGCTTCCGCCCTCCCATGCTATGAAGCCGAGCAGGGGTCATCTTCCCCTCAGTCGGCAGCCAGCCAAGCGCACAGAAGAGGAAGCGATAGTCTCCGCCGCTACCGGTGGGTCCGGTAGTGCGGCGAGAGGGGGGGGCACCTCTTCTGCCGCTGATAAAAGTAATCTTGCAGTGAATCCGCCACGGAAACCACTTTTATCATAAAGAGAAACGCACGTCGTTCCCGAAAATATTGGGGTTATGGGAGCTAGCTACTGCCATAGCCCCAGTATTTAGCGTCAAAGTACCGATGTACAGGTACGGCGATTTACTGATTCCTGATCGGCTCACGTCTTTTTACGGGGGGCAGAATGGCTCCCCTGCGCGAAACCCTGTACAGGTATGGGGTTCCTTTAAGAGCTGCCAGTGGGCGCCTGCTGCGCATCATCACGTGCACGAGCGCCAGCACGGGGATTTGTGTGTGTAAACATACAAATCCCTGTGCTGTCAGAGGAGAGGAGACATGTCGTTTATTCCTAGTAAGTAGGAACAGCGATGTCTCCTATCCTACTCAGTCCTATCCCCATACAGTTAGAATATACATTTAACCCCTTGATCGCCCCCCTAGTGTTAACCCCTTCCCTACCAGTGCAATTTACACAGTAATCTGTGAATTTTTATAGCACCGATCGATGTATAAATGTCAATGGTCCCAAAAATGTGTCAAAAGTGTCCAATCTGTCTGTCGCAATACTGATAAAAATCGCAGAACACCAACATTACTAGTAAAAAAAAAAAAAAAAAAAAACCTCAAAAATCTGTCCCATAATTTGTAGATGCTATAACTTTTGTGCAAAAGCAATCAATATACGCTTGCTGCGAGAAATTTTTTAAAAAACATTTTTGGGGATATTATAGCAAAAAGTAAAAAATAGTTTTTTTCTTCAAAATTGTCGCTTTGTGTATAGCGCAAAAAATAAAAAACCACAGAGGTGATCAAATAGCACCAAAAGAAAGCTCTATTTGGGGGGGGGGGGGGGGGGCAAATTTCATTTGGTTACAGCATTGCATGACCGCGCAATTACCAGTTAAATAGACGCAGTGCCAAGTTGTAAAAAGTGCTCTGGCCAGGAAGGGGGTTAAACCTTCTGGGACTGAAATGGTTAAAGTGATTGTAAAGTCTCGTTTTTTTTTCCTTTAAAAATAACAAACATAAACATGTTATACCTACCTGCACTGTGCAGTGGATTTGCACAGAGCAGCCTGGATCCTCCTCTTCTCTGCTCCTGGCCTCTCGCTCCTGTTCAGTGCCCCAACAGCAAGCAGCTTGCTATGGGGGGCACCCGAGTCACAGCTCCCTGAGCCCCACCTCCTATCCCAATTGGCTAGCTGGCTTTGATTGACAGCAGCGGCAGCCAATGGCACTGCTGCTGTGTCTCAGCCAGAGGGAGAACCTTGGAAAGCTGAGACACTTGTGGACATCGCTGGACAGAGAGGGACCTCAGGTAAGTGTGAGGGGGGCTGCTGCACACAGAAGGCTTTTTATCTTAATGCATTCTTCTGCCTTTACAACCACTTTAAGGCATACCATATCTGCAGTTCTAAAACAAATCCTAGTTAAGTGCCAATAATTTATAATGTTCGTTAAATGGTCCAGTTTTCTAAACCATTATAAAATACTCCACCTAAAACAGTATTGACAGCAAAAACTGACAAAGCCCCACTACAGGCTTAAAAAGAAAAAAAAGAAAAAAAAAGGAAGACCCTGGCAGTGGGGCCTCCCCACACTGTAAGGGTGGAATGCTAGTCAAGTCTAGAGGTAGAGTGTGATACGTACCCTATCCCTCTCTCCAGCAGGCTTCCTCCACGCTGTGTGCCAAGTCGCCCAATGCCCCCTTTCTTCGGTGCTCCGACTACAGGTCTCACTATGATGTTACATTTAATGAAGAAACCAGTAGCCCTCTGCATCATATGCAATAATGGCACAGGACCGCCTACAACCCTATGCTTCGAAGAAAGGAGGATTGCGCCAGCGCCTACTGATGCAAGAATTAAGGCAACTATTACAGCCTATTACAAGGGTTTTGTTTTTTTTTTTACATCCTGGAGTTCAGAGTTACGATTCTGCTCCAAACCTGGAAAAAAAGACAAAAAAGATCTAGCAGAAGTACCTAGAGCCCCTGTTCCATATACTCTAGCTGGTTTCAACTCCCTCTCAGCTTTTGCATACTTTGCTGCTGCCACCATCTTCATAGATTTGGTAATCTTCTGGATGTTCTTGATGGATTTCAAACGTCTTGTAACTGTAAAACAATTGAGTGACAATGAAATATAAAGCACATTTGCATACAAACAGAAAACAAAACGTGGCTGACTTGAAAACCAATGGTATTTAAAATAGAAATACTTACTGTCCTTCAAAGTTGCCATGTTCCTGACTTGACCCCTTCAGGAGAAAAAGAACAGAACAAGATTTTAAAAAGAGATGTAAGACATATAGAAGTTTGGTAATGCAAAGGGTTTAAAATTAAGCAATGATGAAATAACAGATTTAGTTGCATTACTAAAAGTAGCCAAAGAAATCCATTAACAAGACTCTCTATATTTTATCTATAATAGTATAATCTGAAAACCAACCAAGTTTACCACTTTCTCTACTAGAGTTCTAATGAGGACTCTCATGAGGACTGATGAAGCGACTTTACAGCTGCCCAGATTTCTGCATTAAAATAGACACAAGCTAGGGGGGCGGGACCGGAAGTTGCCCTGCATGGACGCCTGAGCCCTCAGCTCTCCACCAGCCCGCAGCATTAAGGCCTGAAAGGGGGATTTTCAGCTACATTTTATGGGAGGCAGCAGGAGAACCAGATCCTCCAAACCCAGGGGATCATCCCAACCGCCGTCCGGCTCCACAACAACCCTCCACGGGTACTTTAAACATCCCTCTATGTCCGAGGACGGCAGGGACAAGATGGCGCCGACGGCTCCTGCCTCATCCACGAGGCAGTCACCGCGGCGGAGCTCGGCATCCCCTCCACTACTCCAGAGCACAGCGGACCTGGAACGGGAGACAGGGGACCGGAGAAGCAGGGGAACAACTGCGGTGAGTCCACCCCCTCCACTCCCAGCACAAGGGAAGCATCCTGGCCCGCCACAGGACCCCTTACTAGGCCTCTTCACCAACTCCTACACGCAGTGCTCACAGGCCTTCCCGCAGCTGCTGCGCACCATGTCTGATCCATCCCTGTCCCTGGGAGGAACGGCGACCCCCACACCATCCCTGCAACCCAGTGACTTCCCCCCACTGCCAGGGCCAGGGAACACAGGGGACATTGGTCAGTTATCAGAAATGAACTTTGACGGTGACACCCTCCAACCATACTTCGGCCCCCCTCCGGTCTCCCCTCAACCACAGAGACAGACCCGCCATAATGCCTCCAGGTCCACAGAGCAAGGAACGAATCAGACGAAATCATATGCCCAGATAACAAGCTCGCCATCCCTGATCCCTATGGAGGTTAGAGATGGGGGTCTCCCCTCTCACTCACAGAGGCTCACATGGGGGGACAGGACGGTCCCTCAACCACAACACTGGGACCCCAGGGGATCAGCATCCTCCCAAGTCGCAAGGGAACCATCCCCACCACATAGCCCACAACGCCATATGGAACACGTTCACCACCTCCAGCACCCCACCTCATGGCAGGACTGTCTCCAGGCTATTCCCACTAAGGAGGACTTCAGACTCCTCATCGAGGAAGTCAAGTCAGCATGCCGAGCAGAAATTCAAGTGATACATGCTAACCTTAAACACCTATCTGACAGGGTGGAGATGGCGGAGGAGGAAATTCAGGAGACCAAGCTGGCAGTACATCGCACCCAAGTACAGGGGGCCGACCATCATATAATGCTCCGGAACATGCAACGTCACCTCGAAGACTTGGATAACCGAGGACGTCGAAACAACATTCGTGTCCGGGGTCTACCTGAGTCAGAGGGTCCCGAAGACCTTCACGAAACTCTGCAACTCCTGTTTAACAACCTTCTGGGGGACCCCCCAAACAAACCCATTGAGATGGACCGTGCCCACCGTGCCCTCCGCCCCAAAGGGCCCTTCTCCAGACCCCGAGATGTCATATGCAGGGTCCATTCATTTCCCCTGAAAGAGGACATCATGCGCAAAGCCCGCACCACAAAAAAGATTCTTTTTGAAAACACGCAGGTCCAGCTATTTCCAGACCTTTCCTGGATAACATTACAGAAACGCAGACTGCTCCATCCCCTACTCATCCTGCTCCAGGAAAACGACATCACCTACCGCTGGGGATTCCCCTTCAGCCTCACTGCCCGAAGGCAGGGAAAAACTGCGGTGCTACGCTTTCCAGAAGACTTGGAAAATTTCTGTGACACCATGGAAATCCCACTACCTCGCTTGCCTGAATGGGATTTAGTGGATTTGCCCACACCTCCTCCAGTGGTGTGGCAGAAGGTCCCACCAACTAAGCGACCCAGAGATCGGGACTCTCCCAGCGGATCCACCAAAACAAAGCCTAAAAAAGGATGACTATATCTCCCCCCTCTCCTGCCCCACCCAATACAATTATAAGCTACCCCCCCTAGGCCTTCCCCACCTCTCATTTCATTAGCAACACAGGGCACCCCCCTTCTTGCTGGAGACAGCTCAGCGGTGGAACTTTTGGTCGAAACTGATCCCCCCCTAGAGGTCAATCCCACTAGAGTTCCCTATTGTCACTCTGTTTTGAGGACTTGAACACAGTTGATTTTGTTTGTTCGCTATGCCCCCCCGGCCTGAACCCTCGTTGGGGGCCCCGGCCGAGGGGACCTACTGGAACCTCTTAGAATTCGGGCGGTCTCTACTGCCCGAGACAACAACAAAATGTTTATTACTAAATGATTTGCTACTAACTATTTCTCTCCTTTTCTTTTCTCCCCTCCACTTATTCTACTTCTTCTATCTCCCCCCCACCCCTATTTCTTTTCCTTTTATGGCTCACCGCAGGTCTGGAGCAACCACTCGGCTTCCTCTCACGCCTGATCCCCGTCGCACCTTAGACTTCCTGGAAGGTCCACGACTGGATAAGCTAAGTAATCTGATGCACGCACACGCCATCGACCATGGCTAAGATCTTATCGTTTAATGTCCATGGCTTGAACTCAAACAAAAAAAGACATCTCGCACTGAGGGAACTCAGGCAGATTGGGGCAGATGTAGCTATGCTGCAGGAGACACACTTCAATAGAGGGAATGCTTTCGCCTTCGCATCCAAACAGTACCCCCAGATTTATCAGGCCTTTAGTCCTCGTAAGCGTGCGGGTGTTGCCATTCTGTTTAAAAAAGGCTCTCCATTTAAATGCACCGACTCCCTCGTCGACCCGGGGGGACACTATATAATTCTAAGAGGTCAGTGGCAAACACAGGCGGTAACTTTCTGTAATATCTACGCACCCAATACCCATCAAATACATTTCCTATCTAGGGTCCTCGCCCGCCTGTTTAGACAACCCAATGATTACTTAATCGTTGGCGGAGACTACAACTTGGTGCACTCAGTGGGTTTGGACCGTCACGTGATTAACCCTGCAGCCCATCAGGCTCGGGCTGTCCGTGATTCCAAGTTGTTTCGTCAGCTGACTAGGCGACATGCTTTATTCGATGCATGGAGAGCCTTACACCCAGGGGATAAGCAATTCACATTCTATTCTGCCCCCCACCTCATGCATTCCCGCATAGACTATATCTTCGTTAATAACAATACCCTACGCGCCACCAAAACCGCCCAGATCCTCCCCATCTCGTGGTCTGATCATGCCCCAGTCCTTGTGTCACTAGAAATAGGTAGCCCAACCCGTAAACCTAGTAATTGGCAGCTAAACAACTTCCTCTTACAACATATTCCGTCCAGATCGGAACTAGAGACAACCCTGCAGAATTACTTCCTAGAAAACAACACCCCCGAAGTCTCCTTAACCACCCTCTGGGAAGCCCACAAGGCAGTCCTACGGGGACGGTGTATAGCAATTTCTTCGGCTATGAAGAAAAACGCGATGGCATCTAAAATTCAAGCCGAAAGAGACCTTAAGACTCTAGAACTCCGACTGCAAGTATCACCATCCCTAAACCTTCTCAAAAAAGTAATCTGCCTCAGAAACACCCTTCGAGATTTAGCGTTAGGACAGGTAGAGAAGGCACTTACTCGATTAAGACAAACATATTATGACAAGGGGAATAAGGCCCATACTATCCTGGCACGTAAACTCTCGGAGCGCTCTCACATGTCCACACCCCACCAAATTAAAGACAAAAAGGGGGCCCTCATGTCACACCCCCAAGACATAGCCCGGACCTTCGGAGAATTTTACACAACACTATATAATAACCCTGAAATTCCCCGAGACCCGCCCCCACCTGATATAAAAGACCGTATGAAACAATACTTAGAGGACAGTGGACTCCCCAAATTACTTAAGACGGATCTAATGTTACTTAATGCACCGATTACAGAGGAAGAGCTAACGGCCACCATCAAAACCCTGCCCTCTCATAAATCACCTGGCCCAGATGGCCTTCCCTATGAGTATTATAAGGCATTCCTCCCGATTCTACTACCATATATGTGCAGGATGTTTAACGCCTTCTTTCAGAAAACCTCCATTCCCACTGATATGCAGAGGTCGTTCCTCACGTTGATTCCTAAGCCTGGCAAGGATCCTTCTGTGTGTGCCAGCTACAGGCCAATCGCACTCCTAAACTCTGATTTAAAAATTTTTACCAAACTCCTTTCAATGCGATTAAACCTCATACTTCCCTCGCTAATACACAAGGATCAGGTGGGATTCGTCCCCCTACGTCAGGCGGGGGATAATACGAGAAGAATTATTGACCTAATAGACGTGGCGAACAGGAATAAGCAGCAAGCGTTAGTCCTTGGCTTGGACGCGGAAAAGGCTTTCGACCACCTCGGCTGGTCCTTCCTCTTCGCCACGTTGAATTGCATGGGATTTCAGGGCCCATTTCTCCAAGCAATTAGACATTTGTACACTAATCCCTCATCCCAAGTAAAAACTCCCTTCGCCCTATCACGGGCCTTTCCAATCACGAATGGGACCCGCCAGGGGTGCCCACTCTCACCGCTACTTTTTGCGTTGTGTGTCGAGCCTCTGGCGGCTTCCATTCGAAAAAACCCGAACATTCACGGCATACCGCTGAGGGACAGGGAATTCAAACTAGCCTTGTTTGCTGATGATATTATCCTCACCCTAACCCAACCCAGAATATCACTCCCTAACCTACACGCCGAACTTGACCTATACAGATCCCTATCAGGATACAAGATAAATGCAACTAAATCAGAAGCCCTACCCATTAATATCCCAACACAGGAAACACAACACCTACAACACCACTTCCCCTACCATTGGCAGACATCATCACTGAAATACCTGGGAGTACAGCTAACTCCCTCTTATTCCACTCTATACCGAGCAAATTACCCCCCTCTCTTTAAAACCATAAGGGACCTTCTACTGAAATGGAAGGCCCATCATATCTCCCTACTAGGGAGGATAGCCTCTGTTAAGATGGTCATCCTACCAAAGTTGCTGTATTTATTCCAGACTCTCCCCATCCCAATACCCCTATCAGAGCTGAAAAAACTCCAGGCGGACTTAATACGATTTGTTTGGAATTACAAAAGACATAGAATTCCACAATCAGTCATGACAGCGGCACGATCAGACGGCGGTCTATCATTCCCTGACCTAACTAAATACTACCAAGCCACTCAACTGCGAACCCTGGCCTCTTGGTTCACCCAACGCTCATATAATAAGTGGACAGAAATAGAAAAACTTTGGATGGCCCCAGTCCATCCAAATAGCATGCTGTGGAATGCGGAGGTGAAGGTGGAGTCCACTCAACTCTTGGGCCCCATGCTCCACATTAGTACACTTTGGCGTAAAGTATCACGGCTTTATAAGCTATGCTCAGAAAGATCACTCCTCACATCGTTCCTCTACAACCCCAAGCTGCCTGTAGGCCTTACTCATCAGATGTCTTATCCATGGGCGATGAGGAATTTATTCCACTTTGGCCATTTGGTACACCCATGCACGCGCAGATTACTGTCCTTTACAGAGCTACAGAGAAAATTTGATTTACCAAGGCAAGTGTTCTTTGGATACTTGCAGATTAGGCACTACGCTCAATCAATTGCCCCGAACTTACAGTTCTCGGCCCCATCACCCTTTGAGGGATTGATATTAGAGGGCTCAACTAGACGCGGGCTAATATCTGATATTTATCAGATACTGAACTCCTATAACTTTACAGACCATGGCAAGCACTCGTACATTACCCGCTGGGAGAAGCTCCTAGGGGAGGAGATCTCGGAAGCTACCTGGAAGACGATTTGGTCCCGGGCGGCTAAAAGCTCATTATGCACTCTGTACAAAGAGAATGCATACAAGGTCCTTTTCTTCTGGTATATGACGCCTGATGTCCTCCACACCATTTTCCCATCTAGCTCGGATAGATGCTGGCGGTGTATGAAGGACAGGGGGACCTTATTTCACATTTACTGGACATGTCCCAAAATAACTCCCTTTTGGACGGAAACACAATTATCGCTGAATCGCCTACTGGGCGTCCAGGTCCCCAAAGTCCCGAAACTGTTCCTTCTTGGTGTGTCTGGGCTACGTATATCCCGACACTCTAGGAAACTACTAGGTCATGTTCTCACAGCAGCGAGATGCCTGGTAGCCCTTTATTGGAAGAAACAGGTTCCACCTTCCCAAGCAGACCTCTATGCCAGAATAAAGGACATAGAGCTAATGGAGAAAATGACAGCCAGGATACAAAACAGAATGGAGGCCCATGACATGGTCTGGGAGGAATGGCATAAGCGAGAGGACCCGCCCTAGGTCTGCGGCTAGACCCCCCCCCCCACTTCCCCTTCCCCCTTCCATCCCTCTTTTCTCTTTTCCTACTTTATTTTCCTTCTCTCTGTAAAATGCTAATACATTCTCAGTTTAATAATGTTATTTGCTGGTCGAAAACTTCAGATGGTATGGAAGATGTTATACCACTAATGTACCTGGATGATTATCATCAGAAGCTCAATGTCTATAGCGTTGACTGTTTACCTATTGCACTTAACTATAAGCAACACTATTGCTCAATGTATATGTATGTCTAAACATTTTTTTATTAAACGTAATTTGAAAAAAAAAAAAAATAGACACAAGCTCATAGCGGCTATTGTTAATCTAGGACATTAGCTTTAGGCCTCATTCACATGGGACCACACTAAAGCGTACATTCCAGGGAGGGCAATGTTTACCTGCAGCGGCTGTTCCAAATTTGACATTTGTGTGAGTGCGTGTCCCTAAATTCACACAATGTGCATTCGGGAACACGCACCTTTAACCCCATGGATGTCAAATTGGGAGCAGCAGCTGTGTCCATGCAGCCGCTTTATGCCAAATGGCATCCATGAGACTGCCTACACAGCGATGCATGGAACACCTGGGCATCCCCCTGTGAGTAAACATGGCCCTCCATGGGTGTACGCTTTTGTACACCCTGAGTGAACAAGGTCTTAAAGGGGTTGTAAACCCTTGTGTTTTCGCATTAAAAAAATTCTGACATTGACCGCCCCCCCGTTTTACTCACCGGAGCCTGTTAGTTCCCTCAGCAGAGACGCGCTGTACCTCTCTGCCCGGGGTACTCGTCTCTTGATTGGATAGATTGATAGCAGCGCAGCCATTGGCTCCCACTGATGTCAATCAAATCCAATGACGCAGGCGCCGGGGGGTGGGGGGTGGGGCCGAGTCCATTCTGTGTCTATGGACGCAAAAGCTGGACTTGGGAGCACACCCACAAGGTAACCCACAGGGAGAGCGCTTCTCCTAGGGGGTTTACTGATGCGAGGAGGAGCCACGAGCACCGTTGGGGGACCCCAGAAGACGAGTTAAGTATGATATGTTTGTTATTTAGAAAAAAAAATAAACATGAGGGTTTACAATCCCTTTAAGGGCATGTTCACACTTGTACAGATGTCTCCGCAAGGACAAACAAGAAACCCTGGTTTTCAATGTGCCCTTCAGGTGAGCTGCTGTGCGCTGTAGAAATCATAATATTTTTCCATCCTGCACTGCAGCACCTACAGCTCGGTTTCTCTGCACAGGTATGAATGAAATGTCACATTTTATATTTTTCTTTTTTTTTTTTTACAAGCAAGAAGGTACCTCTGCTCAGAACAGAGACTTCTGCAAAATAAAGCAGCATTTGACCAGCAAAAAGTGTGAACAAGCCTCTAATAAAGACACCTCACCCATCCACAGCAAATTACGAATGTTTGTAGAAGTGCCCTGTACTACTATTACTACTGATGTACTACTTATCTTACCGCCACTCCCTCACAACTAAGGAACAGAAAAAGAATAGTGCTTCTGCTTATGGATTACCATGGGACCTCTTCTTATGTGACAGCGCTCAACTTGACTTTAGCTCTGGCTGCATCGCAGAAAGGAAAAGCTGGCAACGTATGAAGCTGGCCATACATTATACAATTTTCTTTTACTACTCCTGTACAACCGCCTTCAGATTTACCTTAAACTATGTATTGCAGGGGCCTGTCTGACTGTATACAAATAGAAAGGACTGTTTAGGTTCGTCCTCACATTATATGGTTTTTGTTTTTTTAAGGGCCAGTTCACACCATAGAAACGCAGTCCGGATGCGTTCCAGATGCTTTTCTGCATGCGTGTTTTTGATGCAGTCCAGTGCATTTTTTCCCCTCTTTTTCTTAACTTTAAATAAGAAAGTGTGTTCCAGTGCGTTTTTGATGCTTTTTACAGAGTTCCAGTACAGTCCAGTGCAGGAAAAATGCAACACCTTCTACTTTTTGTTCTGGAACTGCAAACACTGGTGTGAACTATGCCATTGAAAAACATATGACCTATTTTCTATGCGTTTTTGATGCAAAAAAAAAAAAAAAAAACACTGCACTGCATGTGGTGTGAACTGGCCCTCAAGGAAAATTGTACAATACGATAGTATAATGCATAGCCAGCTTAACCACTTAAGCCGCAGAAGATTAGGCTGCTCAATGACCAGAGCACTTTTTGCAATACGGCATTGCATCGCTTTAACTGACAATTGCGCGGCCGTGCGACGCTGTACCCAAACAAAATTGACGTCTTTTTTTTCCCACAAATAGAGCTTTGGTATTTGATCATCTCTGCGGTTTTTATTTTTTGCGCTATAAACAAAAAAAGAGCGACAATTTTGAAAAAAATATATATATATATTTTGTATTTTTGCTATAATAAATATCCCCAATTTTTTTTTTTTTAAAAAAAAGCACATTTCTCAGTTTAGGCCAATATGTATTCTTCTACATATTTTTGGCAATAAAAATTGCAATAAGCCTATATTGATTGGTTTGTGCAAAAGTTATAGTGTCTACAAAATAGGGGATAGATTTATGGCATTTTTATTATTTTTTTTTTTTTTACTAGTAATGGCGGCAATCTGCAATTTTTATGGTGACTGTGGCATTATGGCGGACACATCGGACACTTTTGGGACGATCGACAATTATACAGCGATCAGTGCTATAAAAATGCACCGATTACTGTATAAATGTCACTGGCAGGGAAGGGGTTAACACACTAGGAGGCGATCAACCTGTGTTCCCTGACTGTGTTCTAACTGTAGGGGGAGGGGACTGACTATAGGAGATAACAGATTGTGGTTCCTAGCTATTAGGAACTCACGATCTGCATCTCCTCTCAGAACAGGGATGTGTGTGTGTGTGCACACACACACATCCCTGTTCTGCCTGTCGTGCCCGCGATCGCTTGTGGATGGTTGTCATTTCAACCGCCGGTCACGAACATCGGCACCCCGCAGTGCGGCACGCGCGCGCCTGCTAATCCCGCTTAAAGGATCCGACGTACAGCTACAACAGCTCGTGGGATTGTGCCAACCTGCCGCAGTATAATGATGGAGGCTGGACGGCAAGTGGGGGGCCTTAATAAACGCAATGGAGATCATTTATTTAAAATCCGGAGCAGCTGTGCATGACAATATGTAGCTCTAGGCTGACCTTGTTCAGGTAATGCTCCATTCACACTTGTGCGACTTTTAAGACGACTTTGGACATGAAAATTGCATGACAAATCACAGCCCATTCTTTTCAATGACACCCGCTCAAATTGGACAGACTTTGATCCAGAGATTGTAAAGTGACATCAAAGTCCCACTGGAAATCATGCAACTTTGGAGTTGTGCTAGTGTGAATGGAGCCTTAGCTTTAAATATGAAACAGAGGCAGACTGGTTACCAAGCACAGCTTCTCCAGATTCAGTCTGCTCCAGTCTTCGTAGTTTCCCCTCAGTGTCACTTTGTCCTACATGGGCAAGGTGACAACGTTCCTTTTTAGAAGAAGGAAAGACTAAAATAACCCACAGCCTAATCGTTGCCTCCCCATTGCTCTTATATTTGCTGCATACAGTTCGTGGGAAATCTCAATGGGAATTCCTTTTTTTAATCTACTTTCAAGCAACCACAAAGCTCCAGCAGGTGTGCCCATCTGTGCAGCCCCCAAAACAGCGCAGAATGAGAACAGTGAAGTCATCTCACTGGCATCCATTGCTTTAAGGTAAGGTGGCCCCTAAAACAGTCAATGCCCACCAGCCACACAGACACCCGCACCAGAGCTCTGTAGTCACATGACTAATTGGAAGAGGATTAAAAAATGCTCACAAACTTCGTGCAGCAAGCATAAGAGCAACTCCCCGCCCACCTCTACACTCCCCGTCGCGAAGCAGAACCTCACGCCTGGAGAATGACAAGTGCGTTCAGATTAATCCTTACTGCGCACACAGCAGAAGCAGAGCGCGCTCACGGCCCCCAATCACTGTGCATGTCATCCACATTTGGCACCGGTGGAGGATTCCTGGATAGTAGCTTTGACAGGAAAGGCACCACATGACTTCAGCATGCCCAATCATGCTGAGGTGTGGAGCAGCCAATCATGTGAGAGCTGGAGAAGAAAGGAGGAGGGATGTGAAGCTGGAATCGTAGACACTCTCTGCTCTCATGCTCCTGCATGAGATAAAGAAATCAGATGTCAGTCACAGCAGTGGTGGATGAAGTGACACAAATGTATCTGTTGTTTTTTATCTTTGCAAGAAAAGACAAGAGGATTGCTCAGAGCTGGATTAATTCTCCGTGGCAAGACTGGGCACAGATGACTTGACATCCTCTACTGTACCAGGTAGAGGTCTTCGTTAATCGCTAGCCACCAGCCGCTGCAGTTATACTGCGGCAGGTTGGCTGCGCAAATCTCCGTAGGTATATGTCGCTCCTTTAAGACGATCTAGCAGGTGTGTGCGCGCCACGAGTCCCCAGGGCCGATGCACGAGCCCGGCGGGCGCAATGTCCGTCGGGCAATCGCTCGTGACAGAGCAGTAACGTGGATCTGTGTGTGTAAACACACAGATCCACATCCTGTCAGGGGAGTAGAGACAAATCGTGTGTACCTAGTATACGATCGGTCTCCTCCCCTAGTCAGTCCCTCCCCCCCCAAAGTAAGAACACACCTAGGGAACACAGTTAACCCCTAGTAAACAAATACAGTGCTTACAAACAACATAAAAAAAATAAAAATAAACAATAGCTGACATAAAGTCCATGAAAACTGACTAAAGTGCAGAATGCTTCAGAGATCTTCAGGTGTCCCCACTCACCGGATCAGGACGACCCCCAACTTTTCAGTCAGGGGGTCACTTCAGACTTAATAATGGTATCCAGAGATGGCGGATTCAGTGTCAGGTCATTAAACATTAAAGACTTCTTTAAGATGATCCTCAGCCGTAAAACAGGTACCCAAAATGAAAATGATGGACTGATAGTGAAGTACAGCAAATAAAAAGTTTTATTGCACATGGGGATGCATACTTACAAAAGGCAAGTTAAAAACAGGCATAAAATGGAGCTGGAAGTACAACAAACGCCGTCCCGGGCATTCGTTCGAAGAGACTGGAAGTGACGCCAGTCATGCCGGAAAATGCGCAATTTTGACGCAATTTCCGGCACGACTGACGTCACTTCCGGTCTCATGGATCGAACGCCAGGGACGGCGTTTGTTGTACTTCCAGCTCCATTTTATGCCTGTTTTTAAGTAAGTATGCATCCCCATACGCAATAAAACTTTATTTGCTGTACTTCACTATCAGTCCATCTTTTTCATTTTGGGTACCTGTTTTATGGCTGAGGATCATCTTAAAGAAGTCTTTTTGATTTGATAAGCGGACACTGAATCCGCCATCTCTGGATACCATTATTAAGTCTGAAGTGACCCCCAGACTGAAAAGCTGGGGGTCATCCTGATCCGGTGAGAGGGGACACATGAGGGGGTGTCGCTGTACACCTGAAGATCTGTGAAGCGTTTTGCACTTTCCTCACAGTGGATTTGAGCACTTTAGTCACTTTTTATGGACTTTATGTCAGCTATTATATTTTTTTCATGTTGTTTGTGAGCGCTGTATTTATCTATCTACATTTGTGTCAAGTGTCTAGCACTTTGTATATAGCAGCTACATTCACTATCTTTTTTTGTTTTCACACCATTAGCGCGAGTGTTTATATTGTGTTAGTGTTAACCCCTTCCCTGCCACTGACATTTATACAGTAATCAGTGGCTATTTTTAGCTCTGATCACTGTATAAATGTCAATTGCCCCAAAAAAGTGTCCGATCTGTCCACCGCAATGTCGCAGTCCTAATAAAAATTGCAGATCGCCTCCATAACTAGAAAAAAAAAATAATAAAATGCCAAAAATCTATCCCCTATTTTGTAGATGCTATAACTTTAGCACAAACCAATCAATATATGCTTATTGCAATTTTTTTTACCAAAAAATATGTAGAAGAATACATATCTGCCTAAACCTTAAGCGGAAGAAGTCCGCTTAAGGTGAAGAAAGTCTGATCATTGGAAGCGAGCACACATAGTTCCCATCATAGCCAGAGAACTGACCACGCTGTGCTCCCCTGCCTAATGTGGTCAGTTTTTAAAAGGAAAGCAGAGGGAATGGCAGAAACACCAGGTATTTCACACAAAGAAAGCATCACAAAGAGAACAGAAGACTCTAATACAAGTACATGGTACAGCAGGCACATATCAGGAATATGAAATGTTGGGGTAACAAACGCTTTGATGTTAGTGTGAAAGCTGTGCAGCAATCAAAGCCAAAGTTGCATCCAAGTCACAGGACTGTGGAGGGGCACAAGTGTGAATGGTGCCTAAGCGTTTAGAGATGGGGGGGGGGGGGGGGACACTTAGCAGGGAGTTTGTTTTTACCACAAGTCCTTGTTCCCACTGCCGTGGCTTCAAAGTCACGCACCTTTGAATCCGACATCCCTGTGAAACTTCATGTCTTGCATACAACTTCTTTAACAGAAGTCAATGCAGTTATGTTGAAAGTTGAACCAAAAGTAGCGCAGGAACCTTTTTTCTGAGTCGTAACGATTAGAATGGTTCCATTGCTGTTAATGGGGCGCAACTCATTATGCAACTTTGAACTCTCAAGTCGCGGCAGTGCGAACCGGGGCTGATGCAGAGAATGCATTGAGGTGAAAGACAATAAGACTTTAGAAGTACTTTTGTGGTCACACCAACAGACACTGAGATGGGTGGGGGGGGATCATGCATTGTAGGTGTGCTAACAGGGAGTGCGCAGACAGGAGGAGAGAGCAGGGCACTGCTCAATCAACAGGTATGAAGGTGTCACCACTTTATTCTAACTGGTGTCACCCTCCCATGCGTCTGTCTAGAAGTGACCAGATCACAAAGTAGTCTGGACAGAATGAGAAATCCTGGGGCAGAGAAGACAGATGACAGGAGAGGATTGAGGGTGGACTTTACCCTTGTATCCGGATAAAGCTGCAGGAATCAGAATCCTGCTTTATACACAAGGATCTCTCAGTGTGGAAATGTGAAGGTCAGTGGGGGTGGGGAGGTCTCCAGAGTGACAGGAGGGGGTTCCCCGGCCATGACCCCTCCATGTCCTCCCTACAGACACAGGTCACCTTCTCCCAGCCATACACAATGACAGGACCCAGTATAGAGGAAGTCTATGGAATGTACACAGTACAGGGGAAGTCTATGGAATGTACACAGTATAGGGGAAGTCTATGGAGTGTACACACTTCCCTGTGTCATTCATTGTCTGGGACACCTCCATTTGCAGGGAGCCGGCTGCGGCCTAGTACACCCCCACCCACCCCTCAGTGAGGACACCCCGCTCGGGACTACAAGCCGGAGTCCTCCTCGCCGTGCTCCCCCCCGCCCGGCTCCCTTCCTCCTGTCTCCAGGAATGTGGCGCTAGCCGCCTTCTCACCATTGTGGCTGGAAGATGAGGACGCTGCTCCGGGACAACATGGTGACTACAGGCAAGGTCAGTCAGAGCAGGGCGCGCATGCGTAGCTCGGGGACTGGAAGAGAGGACAGAGGGCGGAGACTACGCGAGAACTGTCTGTCAGCGGCACTTCCTGTACAGGGCCGCCATGTTTGGTGTGGGCATATACAGACTGAAGAAAATCAAGTGCTCAATTTCTGAACAGCTTTTGCATTAACCACTTGCCCTCTGGAAAATTTTACTCCATGACCAGACCATTTTTGCTATTCGGCACTGCACTAGTTTAACTGACAATTGCGCAGTCATGCTACACTGTACCCACACAACATTGATTGTCATTTTTTTCACACAAATAGAGCTTTCTTTTGGTGGTATTTGATCATCACTGCATTTTTTTTCCGAAGTAAATGAAGAAAGACCGCCAATTTGGGAAAAAAAAAAATTACATTCTGTTATAAATGATATCCAATAAAAAAAAATGTCAAAAATCGAATTTCTTCATAAATGTTGGCCAAGATGTAATCTACTACATGTCTTTGGTTTAAAAAAAAATTCCAATAAGTGTATTCATACCCCTCAACTTTTTGAGATGGGAACGTCGGACACCTATTAGCAAAAGTATGCAGACATAAGACACACCCCCTGCCATGCCCCCTTAAAGGAGAATTATACAAAAAAAAGATTAGTTAAAAGGATATCTAAAGCTTTGTTTAAAAAAAACAAAAAACATGTCATACTTACCTCCTCTGTGCAGTTGGTTTTGCACAGAGTGGCCCCAATCCTCCTCGTCTGGGGTCCCTCAGCGACGCTTCTGGCTCCTCCTCTTCTCGAGTGCCCCATTGGAGAGCCGCATTTCAAGGGGGCACTCATGCGGGTGCGCTCCTCGTGTCCTGCTGCTGCGTCTATTGCCCCACGGCTCCCGTGTCATTGGATTTGATTGACAACAGCGGGAGCCAATGGCTGTGCTGCTATCAATCTATTCAATCAGGACCTGAGACACTGGCTGGAGCTGGTGTGCTTCCGGGTTCAAGTAAGTAAAAGGGGGGCTCTGGGGGGGGCAGCTGCATCGCAGGAGGTTTTTCAGCTTAAATGGGTTGTAAACCCTTGTGTTTTTTCACCTTAATGCATCCTATGCATTAAGGTGAAAAAACACCTGGCATTTACCAGCCCCCCCGAGCCCCTTCATTTCTTTGGCGGGGACGCGCTCTCCCTCTCTTCACGAGGTTCTCGGCTCTTGCTTGGATAGATTGATAGCAGGGCAGCCATTGGCTCCCACTGCTGTCAATCAAATCCAATGACGCGGGTGCCGGGGGGCGGAGCCAACTCCGGTATTCGTGTCTGTGGATGCAAATGTTCGACTCAGGAGCGCGCCCGCAAGGTAACCCCCTTGGGAGAGCGCGTCTCCCAGGGGGTTATCTGATGCGGGGAGGAGCCGGGAGAGCCGCCGGAGGACCCCGGAAGAGGATGTTCGGGGCCACTCTGTGCAAAACGAGCTGCACAGTGGAGGTAAGTATGACACGTTTGTTATTTTAAAAAAATAAAAAACGATCCTTTGCAATCACTTTAATGCATAGAATGCATTAAGGTGAAAAACCTCAAGGCTTTACAACCATTTTAAACCAACAAGTGCTTTTTTTTACCACTATTATTCCTTTATACTGGCTTGTGACATTTAAAAATGCAGCAATTTAGAAATTGGATAAAAGGTTTAGCACTGGGAAACACTTTTTGAAAGATAAAAAATGGATATATATACAACTATATAGATCAGACCACAATGAGGTACAAATGAGGAGGAAAGAGAGACTTTGTTCCAAATCAGAAACAGGCCCTCGAAATCAGGGACAGTTGGGAGCTATGGTGTAAATTGATTGGTTGGTGTGACAGTTATAGCATCTACAAACTACGGGATATACAGTATCTCACAAAAGTGAGTACACTCCTCACATTTTTGTAAATATATTATTATATCTTTTCACGTGACAACACTGAAGAAATGACACTTTGCTACAATGTAAACTAGTGAGTGTACAGCTTGTATAACAGTGTAAATTTGCTGTCCCCTCAAATTAACTCAACACACAGCCAATAATGTCTAAACTGCTGGCAACAAAAGTAAGAACACCCCTAAGTGAAAATGTCCAAATTGGGCCCAATTAGCCATTTTCCCTCCCCAGTGTCATGTGACTCATTAGTGTTACAAGGTCTCAGGTGTGAATGGGGAGCAGGTGTGTTGAATTTGGTGTTATCGCTCTCACTCTCTCATACTGGTCACTGGAAGTTCAACATGGCACCTCACGGCAAAGAACTCTCTGAGGATCAGAAAAAAAGAATTGTTGCTCTACATAAAGATGGCCTAGGCTATAAGAAGATTGCCAAGACCCTGAAACTGAGCTGCAGCACGGTGGCCAAGACCATACAGCGGTTTAACAGGACAGGTTCCACTCAGAACAGGCCTTGTCATGGTCGACCAAAGAAGTTGAGTGCATGTGTTCAGCATCATATCCAGAGGTTGTCTTCTGTAAATAGAGGTATGAGTGCTGCCAGCATTGCTGCAGAGGTTGAAGGGGTGGGTCAGCCTGTCAGTGCTCAGACCATACGCCGCACACTGCATCAAATTGGTCTGCATGGCTGTCATCCCAGAAGGAAGTCTCTTCTAAAGATGATGCATAAGAAAACCCGCAAACAGTTTGCTGAAGACAAGCAGCCTAAGGACTTGGATTACATGGAACCAAAACTTATTTGGTTCAGATGGTGTCAAGTGTGTGTGGCCCCAATCAGGTGAGGAGTACAAAGACAAGTGTGTCTTGCCTACAGTCAAGCATGGTGGTGGAAGTGTCATGGTCTGGGGCTGCATGAGTGCTGCCGCCACTGGGGAGCCACAGTTCATTGAGGGAACCATGAATGCCTGGTTCTTCAGTGTTGTCACATGAAAAGATATAATAATATATTTACAAAAATGTGAGGGGTGTACTCACTTTTGTGAGATACTGTACCTGCTCTATAGCCATAGATTCATAGCGGGCTTAATGAAAAAAAAAAAAAAAAAGAAAACAAATAGATTTATTCATCCACACAAACAAGGTGGATGGTGGAATCCCCCCGCCAGTACATTGTTTTCGGACAGCGGGACTTGCCACTGTCAGAATATACTGGTCGACAAGTTTTCTAACTTGTTCATCTAACAATTGAACAGTATGCTGACAGGTATAAACAGGACATGGGAATGTCATACTTGCTGAATCCAATGTTCCCCACGCACACATTCAAGAAACCGACTGTTCAGTGATACTGGGTGCTGTAATGACCATAGGCTGAAAACCGTGGACAATCAAGGTGAAGAAAATGTCATCAGCACACCAAGGATGCCTCAAAAGGGTCCAAAGCTTTATTCTGTGGTCACATGATAAATATAAATTATTTTTTTTAACTTACTTTCACCAGTGCAGTACGGCATCATTACAGTATTTAACTGGTGTGGCAGTGATCAGGGATACTGACTGGGGACAGTGGGGGTCATTTACTATAGCGCCAAAAAATTATCCTGCAGTACCAAAAAATAACTCTCAAAAAAGGCCGGAAAGACTTCAACTCTCAGAAAGTCAGCGCTAATGCAAATGGAAAGCAGCGCTATTGCCGGCAATAATGCCTGTCAGATTACATATGCTGGAATAGTGGAAGTCAATGGGGCTCGAACCTGCAAAATCCAAAGTTCTCACTGAAGGCTTATATGCAAGTTCTTTGCCATAAAAAGTGTTTGGAGACCTGGGTCCTGCCCCAGGGGACATGTATCAATGCAAAAAATTTTTTAAAAAACGGACGTTTTTTCGGGAGCAGTGATTTTAATAATGCTTAGAGTGAAACAATAAAAATGTAATATTCCTTTAAATTTCGTACCTGGGGGGTGTCTATAGTATGCCTGTAAAGGGGCGCATGTTTCCGGTGTTTAGAACAGTCTGACAGCAAAATGACATTTCAAAGGAAAAAAAGTCATTTAAAACTACTCGCGGCTATTAATGAATTGCCGGTCCGACAATACACATAAAAGTTCATTGATAAAAGCGGCATGGGAATTCCCCACAGGGGAACCACGAACCGAAATTTTAAAAAAAATGGCGTGGGGGGTCCCCCTAAATTCCATACCAGGCCCTTCAGGTTTGGTATGGATATTAAGGGGAACCCCCAGCCAAAATGTTAAAAAAAATGGTGTGGGGTCCCCCCAAAAATCCATACCAGACCCTTATCCGAGCATTCAACCTGTCAGGCAGCAGGAAAAGAGGGGGGGAGGAGAGAGCTCCCCCCCTCCTGAACTGTACCAGGCCACATGCCCTCAACATTGGGAGGGTGCTTTGGGGTAGCCCCCCAAAACACATTGTCCCCATGTTGATGGGGACAAGGGCCTCATCCCCACAACCCTTGCCCAGTGGTTGTGGGGGTCTGCGGACGGGGGGCTTATCGGAATCTGGAAGCCCCCTTTAACAAAGGGACCCCCAGATCCCGGCCCCCCCGTGTGAAATGGTAAGAGGGTACAAAAATACCCCTACCATTTCACAAAAAAAGTGTCAAAAATGTTAAAAATGACAAGAGACAGTTTTTGACAATTCCTTTATTTAAATGCTTCTTCTTTCTTCTATCTTCTTTCTTCTATCTTCCTTCGGTTTCTTCCTCCATCTTCTTCTTCTTCTGGTTCTTCTGGTTCTTCCTCCGGTGTTCTCATCCGGCATCTTCTTCTGCGGGGTCTTCTTCCCTTCTTCTTCTCAGGCCGCTCCGCATCCACCATGATGGGAGGCTCCGGCTGTGTGACGCTTCTCGTCTTCTGACGGTTCTTAAATAAGGGAGGGCAGGGCCGCCCGGTTACCCCACCCCCTCTGAAGCACGGGGACTTGACAGGGTCTTCCCTGTGGCATTCCCCGTGACGTCAGAGGGGGGCGGGTCACCGGGTGGCCCCGCCCTCCATTATTTAAGAACCGTCAGAAGACAAGAAGCGTCACACAGCGGGAGCCTCCCATCATGGTGGATGCGGAGCAGCCCGAGAAGAAAAAGGGAAGAAGAGGCCGTGGAAGAAGAAGATGGAGGAAGAAACCGAAGGAAGATAGAAGATAGAAGAAAGAAGATAGAAGAAAGAAGAAGCATTTAAATAAAGGAATTGTCAAAAACTGTCTTTTGTCATTTTTAACATTTTTGACACTTTTTTGTGAAATGGTATCCCCTTACCATTTCACACAGGGGGGGGCCAGGATCTGGGGGTCCCCTTGTTAAAGGGGGCTTCCAGATTCCGATAAGCCCCCCGCCCGCAGACCCCCACAACTACCAGGCAAGGGTTGTGGTGATGAGGCCCTTGTCCCCATCAACATGGGGACAAGGTGTTTTGGGGGGCTACCCCAAAGCACCCTCCCAATGTTGAGGGCATGTGGCCTGGTACGGTTCAGGAGGGGGGGCACTCTCTCGTCCCCCCCCTCTTTTCCTGCAGCCTGCCAGGTTGCGTGCTCGGATAAGGGTCTGGTATGGATTTTTGGGGGGACCCCATGCCATTTTTTTTATTTAAGCGCAGGGTTCCCCTTAAAATCCATACCAGACCTGAAGGGTCTGGTATAGATTTTGAGGGGGACACCACGCCATTTTTTTTTAACTTTGGTTTGGGGTTCCCCTTAATATTCATACCAGACCCAAAGGGCCTTGGTAATGGACTATGGGGGTATCCCGGGCCGTTTTTATCAATGAACTTTTATGTGAATTGTCAGGACCGACAATTCATTAATAGCCGGTGTCTTGCTGAGAAAGTTCCCCCGGCAGATAAGGACCCCCCCTGTACTGCACATGCGCTGCGCTTGCACAGCACGAACGACTATGGAGCCGCCGAAAGTCTCCGAAGTTGGACAGCTGATCGTCAGCTCTACACGGCGCCTGCGCACTACATTCTGCCTTGAGTCCAGGTTCAAGCTCCACCATCCAAGTGGACATTGAGTTAGAATAAAAATATGCCAAACGAAGCGAGGCCGTGCCCGAAGCGTGGCGAGCGAAGTGTGCCCGCGAGGGGCCCTGTTACAGGCGCCCTGTACAGCTGACTCACAGGTGTTCAGCTTCAGCTATTTTCGGCGGCTCGTACTGCGCAAGCGCTGCACCTGCGCAGTACAGGGGAGTCCTTATCCGCCAGGGGGAACTTTCTTGGCAGAACACCGGCACTAGCGCTAGCACTTTTAAATGACTTTTTTCTTCCTTTAGAAATATAATTTTGCTGTCAGACTATTCTAAACACGAGAAACACGTGCCACTTTACAGGCATACTATAGACACCCCCCAGGTACGAAATTTAAAGGAATATTATACTTTTATTGTTTCACTTTAAGCATTATTAAAATCACTGCTCCTGAAAAAACAGCCATTTTTAAAACTGTTTTTGCATTGATACATGTCCCCTGGGGCAGGACCCGGGTCCCCAAACACTTTTTATGACAATAACTTACATATTAGCCTTTAAAATTAGCACTTTTGATTATTCATGTTCGTGTCCCATAGACTTTAATAGTGTTCACACTAATTTTTTGTCTGTTCGCATGTTCTGCTGCAAACCGAACAGGGGGGATGTTCGGCCCATCTCTAGTTATCATTGAGAATCATGGGGTACAACTTGTCAAGCAACTTGGAGGTCCAAAGTCGCCCAACTGTGAAACAAGTCATGTATATTTTAATAGAAAGGAGCTCTCATTTATACTTGCATTTACATCAGCAGAAGAAATACAGGAAGTGATGTGTGCACATGGGCCAGAAGCAAATGTGTGGGGATGCCAAACAAATCAATGAACCCCACCCACACCAAATCTAACTACCACATCCACCCCCGCATTGATTAAGCATAAGTACATATCATACCCTTATCCAGAAAATGAGCAGCACCTCCTCTTTGCTAAAGAGGGACCTTGCCATGTCCACCTAGATGGAGATCCTGACCAGCACAGGAACTTCCGGGTGATTACAATGACTTATTTCTGGGTCAGAAGGCGAAACCACACTCTTTTGATTGCTGCTGCGATTATTTGATCGCAACCACAATTAGAATTTTATTATTTTTGTTTATTTGCAGATATGCAAATTTTTATTTCTACTTATGATATTTAAAGGCGTTCGATAAGAAATGGTGTCCCTGGGTTAGTAGCAGGTGAATGACAAAAACAAAAGGCCCAGTTTGAGCCCTGGTTCACACTGACAGAGGGAGGAAATCATTCAGCTGAAATCACACACTTTCATTTCATGTCAGTCCCGACTGCAGGGGGAATTTCAGAGACATCTGTGCAGGTTTCTGCACTGATATCAATACAAATTGCACCCCAAAGTTGCACCAATTAAAACAGTGCAATTGCCACCGCTTTGACATGTCAAATCGCACCAACGTGAACTAAAGCTGACGCATACAACATTGCCTATCCACCATCTGAATCCATTACCTGCAATTCTCCACAGCTGTTATATATAAAGATTCCACCTTTATCATTTACTTGCAGGTGTGCAGAAGCCTAGGTTTACATTGGAGCAATTTGTCGCATGACTATTGGCAGCAATGGCACTGTTCCAATCGCTGCGACACCAATTTTGTGGTGCCACACCAATTTGCTAAAGTAGTTCCTGCACTACTTTTGCCGATTTGAGGTGCGACTTCAATAGACATTTGTGTATGAAGCCACACGGATGTCTATCAAGTAGCACCTGAAATCACGCTGACCATGCTACTGTGAAGTAGCTCAATTTCAAAGTAGTATCAATGTGAACCAGGGCAAAGAGATTAGTTTTTTGGTGCACAAATACATATTGAAATAAAATATAAGAGATATTGCACTTTCCCAAAACCACCACCCACAAAAACTGAAGAGAAAGAAAAGTAGAAGAAAAAAAAACACCACAACAAAGCTCAATAGAGTACTTTTATTTTACCAGCAAAAAAAAAAAAAAAAAAAAAAATGTACATTCATTTACTAGCTTCAAAAAAATTTGGACAGGATATATGGTACTACATTTAGCAATGGGATTTTAAGGGCCCTGCTCATAGGAGCTTACAATCTAAAATTTGACAAAACCTTAGAGTGGACACAGCTTTAATTTCAGTATATAATGGGCAACACATCACATTTTTATCTGCAAGATTATAGAAACATTTTTAACAATCATTCTTACAAAGCATTCCAACATAATATTACAAAAAAGACTTATTTAAAAGACCCATCGCTAGCCCACAATCCACACATACATACATTGGTGACCATAATCTGCTAGAAGCTGCATTTCGGTGTACATGATTAAACAATGAGATCAAAAAGAGTAGGTCAGCAGATGCTTCCAAGTGATGTTTGCATGATCAGACAGGAACAATACACACACAGCTGTGGCCTGACAGCATGGCCACATAAACCCACTTTTGATTGAAAAAAAGTGCACAAGAATTTCATCAAATATCCCTAGTTGGGCATTTGTCAATATGCACAATATCATTCCTTCTCCCCCACAAATCACAGCAAAAAACCTGACCTTCTCAGGCCAAACAAACCCCCCTACTGCAGGCCTTTATGTAAGAGAGGTTGTATTGTTAGCACACTGACACACCCAATAGAAGTACACACCCACCAGTATCTTTCAATCTGTCTCTTCATGTATGTCTAAAGTAATTGCACCTGATGAGCAGGAACACATAATACTATTCGCAACTGTGTTAGCCCTTGGCTATGTGCATCAAATCTCCAACTACAGGCCAAAGATCAAAGTCCATTTGCATCCACATAAACAAAGCAACAGTTTTCTAAGCATATGTACCCGTGCAGTGTAAACCCTAAAATTTGAAATGTTCAAGTCCCTGGGCATGATTAGTGCTAATAAACATTAACATCAGTCCCTGGCTGCAATGAGCTTCCAATCTAAAGTCCAAAATTAACTTTCTTACTTTAGAACCTATTTCGACAGGAGACAAATAAAATGCCAGCATGTCTTTGGATTGTGGTGAGAAACCCACACAATGAGAACATATAAACTTCAACACAAGGATTAGCATGTTGGGGAATTGAACCAACATCCCAGGTGCTGCTAGACAGAATTGCTACCCACTTAGCCACCAGGCAGCCTCACGCATGTTCTCTGCATCTCTGTGGTGTGAACCAGCCCTAAGTTCATAGCCATGCTCAGTGTCACAAGCAATATACAATATATCGGCCTAAGTATTGGGACGCCTGCCTTTAAACACACATGAACTGTAATGGCAACCCAGTATTAGTATTGGGTTCAAAACTCATTTGGCCCACCCTTTGCAGCTATAACAGCTTCAACTCTTCTTGTCCACAAGGTTTAGGAGTGTGTCTATGGGAATGTTTGACCATTCTTCCAAGTGCATTTGTGAGGTCAGGCACTGATGTTGGACGAGAAGGCCTGACCTACAGTCTCCTCTCTAATTCATCCCCAAGGTGTTCTGTTGTGTAGAGGTCAGGACTCTGTCCAGGCCAATCAAGTTGCTCCACCCCCAAATCACTCATCCATGTCTTTATGGACCTTGCTTTGTGCACTGGTCCAAATGATTTGGTGGAGGGGGGATTATGATGTGGGGTTGTTTTTCAGGGGTTGGGCTTGGCCTCTTAGTTCCAGTTAAGAGAACTCTTAAGGCGTCAGCATACCAAGACATTTTGGGCAATTTCATGCTCCCAACTTTGTGGGAACAGTTTGAGGAAAGCCCCTTCCTGTTCCAACATGACTGCACACCAGTGCACAAAGCAAGGTCCATAAAGACATGGATGAGCAAGTTTGGAGTGGAGAAACTTGACTGGCCTGCACAGAGTCCTGGCCTCAACCCGATAGAACACCCTTTGGCTGAATTAGAGTAGAGATTGCGAGCCAGGCCTTCTCATCCAACATCAGTGCCTGGCCTCACAAATGCGCTTCTGGAAGAATGATCAAACATTACCATAAGCACACTAAACCTTGTGGACAGCCTTCCCAGAAGCTGTTCTAGCTGCAAAGGGTGGGCCGAATCAAAATTTAACCCTACGGACTAAGCCTGGGCTGCCATTACAGTTCATATGTGTGTAAAGGCAGGCGTCCCAATACTTTTGGCTAAATAGTGTATCTGGAAAAGACTTACAATGGTGGTGGAACCCTCCTACACATAAATACTACATTTAGACATAGTTATAGGACCTGGGAGATGAGACAACTTCTCTACGTGAAGTAACATGGTTGGGACTTGAACCCAGACACTCAGGGATGCCAAGCAGAAGTTCTAACCTCTAAGCCACAGAGCTGCCACATGTGAGAGCCTCCTACACATAACTACACATAAATACACATAAAAACTGCATTTTTTTGACATACAGGTGATGGAATTACATTACTCAAGAGTTATTCTTCTTGATTTATTCTGTGATATTTGGTGTTTTTTTGTGGGTGAGAGTAGAATATTACTCTCAAGTTTTTGGGAATTACATTTTGCTTTCTGATGTTGGTACACATATCACATTTTTTGGGCTCAAATTATGAATATTTGGAAATAATAAAAAGCACAAAAAAAGTGACTCATTTTAAATTTGCATCAGCAATGGTATTGTTTGTGGATTATAAAGACACCTGTGTGAGTTTGGGGTAAAGATTGTTGTGAGATGAAGAGTAACAAGTGAAAGTGACAGAGAAAAATATATTTTACCAAAACATCAAAACATTCCACATTCTAGTATTCTTAAAATCAAAATATTTTAAGTAGAAGCAACAATGTTGCAAAGGAAAATTTATTTCAGAGAAAGATACATTTCATCTCAACATTAAAAGTTTTTTTTTGTGAAAGTTAGAATTGTTCCATTAGAATCAATGGCTAATATTTGATTTGGACTAGAATAGAGCAGATCTTCACTTCAAAAAAATGCTCTCTAATTAGCTCTCATTTTGGTATTTACTATAGCGCTGGGTAAAAAAGACACGAGTTAAAATGAGAGTTATTTTCAGGTCTGAGCATGCTCAGTTGTGTTGGCACCTAGTTGTCCAAAATGGGGAATTTTTCACTTCTCAGACTTTTAAAGATATTTCAGTGTAGAAATCACTTTTTCACACAGGTTAAAAGAAGATTATCTTTAAATAATATAACGCATATTTCAGTACCATTTAGGAAATTATATCATGCTCTAAACATTATTTCCATGTGTACTACTCCAGGTTTTAGCAGAGTAATGCCCCGTACACACGGCCGGACATTGATCGGACATTCCGACAACAAAATCCTAGGATTTTTTCCGACGGATGTTGACTCAAACTTGTTTTGCATACACACGGTCGCACAAAGTTGTCGGAATTTCCGATCGCCAACAACGCGGTGATGTCAAGCACATTCGACGAGACTAGAAAAGGCCAGTTCAGACCCAAGCGCGGCACCCTTTGGGCTCCTTTTGCTAATCTCGTGTTAGTAAAAGTTTGGTGAGAGATGATTCGCGCTTTTTCAGACTCGTGGCTTTCAGATCGTTTTCTGCAGTTCAGTTTGTGCTTGTGGGTTTGTATCTGCTCTTCAGTGCGTGCAAGCAAGTTCCGCGTGACTTTAATTAGTCATTGTGTTCTTGTTCGTTACTGTTTTTCAGGTCGCTCTTCACAGGCCTTGCTGTTCTTCAGTGCATTCTGTTACTTCGTTCTGAGTAGCCGACCGTTTTCTAGCCATGTTTCGTATATGTACGCCTCGTAGAGTTCGTGCTGTGCGGGGGCTTGGTGTTGGGGTCCTGACCTTGACACAAGTCCAGTCCATGAACAGGGTGGGGAGGAGTTCATGGACCAAGAATTGGTTGCTTCAGCATGACCAGTTCTCTCATATGCCTTTGCTCCGTGAGATCCGTGAGAATAATCCTGATGATTTCAGGAACTTTCTCAAGATGACGGACCCCGTATTTCACCGTCTGCTGGCTTTGCTGTCCCCCTATATCAGCAGGCAGGATACCTGCATGAGGCAAGCCATCACTCCGGAGCAGAGGCTCATCGCTACCCTGCGGTACTTGGCGACAGGGAGAAGCCTGCAGGACTTGAAGTTCTCGACAGGCATCTCCCCCCAAGCTCTGGGGATCATCATCCCAGAGACCTGTTCTGCCATCATCCAGGTCCTGCAGAAGGAGTATATGAAGGTAAGATTTTTATCCTTTAATATCACATTTTATTGTATATAATGTTTGCTAATGTAATGTATTTCTTTCCTCATTCCCTAATTACCATGATTGTAATATGCTGTGAATGTCCCCTTTGTCCTCATGCATGCTGGATTTTTCTGTAATTATTTTTTTTGTCCTTCATACATATCTGCCTTCACTAACCTCCCCAGCATGCTCTCCCGCCCCTATATTCACCTCATGTAGTCACTTAACAATGTATTTTATCAGCTCCATAGTAGTGCTTTACCCCAAACACCCCCTAAAATGTTTTTAAATGTAATTTGTGCTTTAAATTCAGGCAGAGTGCCAGAGGCATTTTTTTTGTGGTGTCCCCAAATCATTTTTATTAACCCTCCCTCCCCCCAACTGCTAAGTCAGCTGATCCCAATTCTCTATCTATCCTCAATCATCTATCTGCTGACTTTGCCAAACCCATACACACTATACCCATCTCTTTTGTGGTCAGATTTATGGATGAATTCCCCAAAGCATGTAGTGCAAGGGCCTGCCTGTATACTTTCAAATGGTACTGTTTAAAATTTTTGTATACTATTATTATCTTGATAGGTAATAGCAGAATGTCCAAATGTGCTCAAATGTGTACAATGTGTATTTATATCTTTGTATTATGACACTTCTTACCTGTCCAGTGGGCTGCCAATAGTGTAACTAAGGAGGGGCTGTTCCAAGTAATACCCTGTATTTAGGCATTCATCTCTCAATGAAGTGGAGAGGGTTACCTGTCCAAGATCCCCCCCCATAATGTTAGAAATGGCCCATGAGAGGGGGGGAGGGGAATATGATAGTTGTACCTTATACTTTGTTGTTGTAAAATTCCTCTTAATAAATGTTATCTGGATGTTGGCCAAGAATGTTTGTGTCTAATCTGCTTGCCATGTTTATGTGCAAAAATACTAATTTTTTTTTGTTTTCCTCAACAGTTTCCTTCCACGCCACAGGAATGGCAGACCGTGGCCTCCCACTTTGCCCAGCGGTGGGACTTTCCTAACTGCAGAGGGGCAATTGATGGGAAACTTGTCCACATCGTCCCACCACCCAACTCGGGGTTGTACTATTATAATTACAAGGGGTTCAATAGTATTGTGATGTTGGCGGTGGTGTCAGCTAATTACGACTTCTTGTATGTGGAGGTGGGGAAGAATGGCCGGATGTCCGATGGTGGAGTCATCGCCCAGATGGAGTTTTACAGGCGTCTCCAGAATGGCAGCTTGGACTTGTCACCTCCAGAAGACAATGTGGAAGGACTACCATTCGTCTTTGTTGCGGATGAAGCATTTGCGCTGGGGGACCATCTTATGTGGCCATTCCCGATGAGGACCCTCACCCCGGAACAGAGGGTTTTTAATTACCGGCTGGCCAGAGCCAGAAGAGTGGTGGAGAACACATTTGGAATCCTGGCCAGCCAGTTCCGCCTATTTCTGACACCCATCCATATGGCGGAGTATAAACTTAATCATATAATCCTGACGTGCTGTGTTCTACATAACTTTTTTACGCCAACATTCTGCCAACTATGCTGGCTCAGTTGGGCCTGAGGCCGGAATTCTACATGATACAACCCTGACGGCGCTTGAAAGTGGGCGTCCTGGCTTGCCCTCCCTGAGTGCCTGTGATGTCCGGTTAAAGAGGAAATTGAGTACTGTCCGTGATACTTTTTTTATTTGCACTAACATACAATTTTTCAGGACAAGCTTTCGGGGTATGTCCCCTTCTTCAAGGTCCAAGCAGTACTGATTCACAAATTTTTAAGCAGAATGTTAAAGAAGAAGAAAAAAAAAAAGAGAAAACCAAACACATACAAATCAATGGTAATAAAGATAGCAGCAGAGTTAGTGGGATAAGACAGGGGGAGAGCTAGGGGGGAATGCAGGGGGATGTTAGTCACAGAGCGGTCGTAAAACTTTAGCATAATGTGTAAGGAAACCAATATCTAAATTCAGGCCATTATTCTTCGTGTCAAAAAGAAGTATCATTCTTAGTTCAAACGTTTTCCTTTCCTGGATGGTTCTGAAATTCCCTTTAAGAACTAAGACATTGAGGTCTTCTATAGTGTGGTCAGATTGTGAGAAATGATGTCCCACAGCTGTGCATAAACTGTCTTCTTTATGTTCCTTGATGGTATGTCTGTGCAAATTCATCCTCGCTTGCAACTTCTGTCCTGTTTCACCAACATAAGATCCTTTGCTGCACTTTTTGCATTGGATGAGGTACACAACATTACTTGAGGTACAGCTGTAAGATCCCATGATATTGAAGGTCCCATTTGTGTGTGTAACACTTTTGGATAGATTTATCTGGTTGCATAGTTTGCAGCGTTTTTTATTGCAGGGTTTGCTACCATTATTTGTGACTTCATAATCAGAGTGAAGTTTCCTGCTGATTAGTTTGTGTCTGAGATTGGGTGGTTGTCTGAAAGCCAATAATGGGGGTTGTTGGAATATTCCTTTCAGAGTTTCATCCTCTGTTATAATGGGTTGTAAATCTTTGATTATCTTTTTGATCCCTTCAAGTGCTGGGTTGTATGTGGTCAGGGGCGGACTGACCATCGGGCAGTTCGGACGCTGACCGAGGGCCCGTGGCCAGTAGGGGGCCCCATGGCAGCTTCCACTTCGGGACCCGATCTACCCGTCAGCTAGCTGTGATTGACGGGCTGATCGGGTCTCTGCTCACTGCTAAGAGACTGCAGTGTATACACACACCTCGTGATGCGCTCCTCCTCCTCCCCGCCGGCCCCTCCTTCCCTCCCGTCCACCCCAGGTGCTTGTATCTGTCATCACCTCGGACGGACAGAAAAGAGGAGGGGCCGGCGAGGAGGAGGAGGAGCGCATCACGAGAGGTCTGTATACAGCCGCTTCCCGCGCTACTCTGCATGTAGGAAGGAAAGTGCAGCAGCTTGTACCACGTGCTGCTATTAGAAAGTTGCTGCACAGCTTCCCACCCACAGTGTCCCCCTGTGTCCCCCACCTCCCCACAGTGTCCCCCACCTCCCCACAGTGTCCCCCTGTGCCCCCCACCTCCCCACAGTGTCCTCCTGTGCCCCCCACCTCCCCACAGTGTCCCCCTGTGCCCCCCACCTCCCCACAGTGTCCCCCTGTGCCCCCCCACCTCCCCACAGTGTCCTCCTGTGCCCCCCACCTCCCCACAGTGTCCTCCTGTGCCCCCCACCTCCCCACAGTGCCCCCCTGTGTGCCCTCCACCCCCACAGTGACCCCCTGTGCCCCCCACCTCCCCACAGTGACCCCCACCTCCCCACAGTGTCCCCCTGTGCCCCCCACCTCCCCACAGTGACCCCCACCTCCCCACAGTGTCCCCCTGTGCCCCCACAGTGTCCCCCTGTGCCCCCCACCTCCCCACAGTGCCCCCCTGTGTGCCCTCCACCCCCACAGTGACCCCCTGTGCCCCCACCTCCCCACAGTGACCCCCACCTCCCCACAGTGTCCTCCTGTGCCCCCCACCTCCCCACAGTGCCCCCTGTGCCCTCCACCCCCCACAGTGACCCCCTGTGCCCCCCACCTCCCCACAGTGACCCCCACCTCCCCACAGTGTCCCCCTGTGCCCCACAGTGACCCCCACCTCCACACAGTGTCCCCCTGTGCCCCCCACCTCCCCACAGTGACCCCCTGTGCCCCCACCTCCCCACAGTGCCCCCCTGTGCTCCCCACAGTGCCCTCCACCTCCCCACAGTGTCCCCCTGTACCCCCCACCTCCCCACAGTGTCCTCCTGTGCCCCCCACCTCCCCACAGTGCCCCCCTGTGTGCCCTCCACCCCCACAGTGACCCCCTGTGCCCCCCACCTCCCCACAGTGACCCCCACCTCCCCACAGTGTCCCCCTGTGCCCCCCACCTCCCCACAGTGACCCCCACCTCCCCACAGTGTCCCCCTGTGCCCCCACAGTGTCCCCCTGTGCCCCCCACCTCCCCACAGTGCCCCCCTGTGCTCCCCACAGTGCCCTCCACCTCCCCACAGTGTCCCCCTGTACCCCCCACCTCCCCACAGTGTCCTCCTGTGCCCCCCACCTCCCCACAGTGCCCCCCTGTGTGCCCTCCACCCCCACAGTGACCCCCTGTGCCCCCCACCTCCCCACAGTGACCCCCACCTCCCCAAAGTGTCCCCCTGTGCCCCCCCACCTCCCCACAGTGACCCCCACCTCCCCACAGTGTCCCCCTGTGCCCCCCACCTCCCCACAGTGCCCCCACCTCCCCACAGTGACCCCCTGTGCCCCCCACCTCCCCACAGTGATCCCCTATGCCCCCCCACCTCCCCACAGTGTCCCCATGTGCCCCCCACCTCCCCACAGTGCCCCCTTGTGCCCCCCACCTCCCCCCTCCCCACAGTGCCCCCCTGTGCCCCCCACCTCCCCACAGTGTCCCCCTGTGCCCCCCCACCTCCCCACAGTGCCCCCCTGTGCCCTCACCTCCCCACAGTGCCCCCCTGTGCCCCCCCACCTCCCCACAGTGTCCCCATGTGCCCCCCACAGTGCCCCCTTGTGCCTCCCCCCTCCCCACAGTGCCCCCCTGTGCCCTCCACCTCCCCACAGTGTCCCCCTGTGCCCCCCCACCTTCCCACAGTGTCCCCCTGTGCCCTCCACCTCCCCACAGTGTCCCCCTGTGCACTCCACCTCCCCACAGTGCCCCCCTGTGCCCTCCACCCCCCCACAGTGTCCCCCTGTGCCCTCCACCTCCCCACAGTGTCCCCCTGTGCCCCCACCTCCCCACAGTGTCCCCCTGTGCCCCCCACAGTGCCCCCCTGTGCCCTCCACCTCCCCCCTCCCCACAGTGCCCCCCTGTGCCCTCCACCCCCCCCACAGTGCCCCCCTGTGCCCTCACCTCCCCACAGTGCCCCCCTGTGCCCTCCACCCCCCCAGTGTCCCCCTGTGCCCTCCACCTCCCCACAGTGTCCCCCTGTGCCCCCACCTCCCCACAGTGTCCCCCTGTGCCCCCCACCTCCCCACAGTGCCCCCCTGTGCCCTCCACCTCCCCCCCACAGTGCCCTCCACCCCCCCACAGTGTCCCCCTGTGCCCCCCACCTCCCCACAGTGTCCCCCTGTGCCCTCCACCTCCCCACAGTATCTCCCTGTGCCCTTCACCCCCCACAGTGTCCCCCTGTGTTTTCCATCCCCCCCCATGGTGTCTCCCTGTGCCACTCACACACAGTGTCCCCCTGTGCCCTCCACCCACCTACAGTGTCCCCCTGTGCCCTCCAACCCCCCCCCATGGTGTCTCCCTGTGTCCTCCACCCCCACTGTGTCGCCTTCCCCCCTGATGGCTACCCTGAAAGACACTGTGTTAAGTCTGGAGGATCCCAGTGCTCTACTGTGTGCCCTGTGTTTTGGTTTGTGCCCTGCTATTTGCCCTACTGCGTGCCCCATGGCCTGTGATGTGCCCTGCTAGTGTACCCCCTTATGTGCCCTACTCTGTGCCCCTTGCCCTGTGATGTGCCTTGTGATGTGCCCTGCTGTGTACCGCCTGTTGTGCTCTACTGTGTGCCCTGTAATGTGCTCTGTGTGCCCCATGCCCTGGGATGTGTGCCCTGATGTGTACCGCCTGTGTCCTGTTCCCAAGGATGTGCCCTACTGTGTGCCCTGCTGTGTGCCCTACTATTTGCCACATGCCCTGTGATGTGCAGCACGCTCCCTGCTGTGTATCTCCTGATGTGCTCTGTGATGTGCCCCGCTGTGTACCCACTGATGTGCCCTGTACCCTCTGTGATGCACCATGCTGTGCTCAATAATGTGCCCTGATGTGTACAGCATAATAAACCCTGCTGGGTGCCCCATTATGTGTCCTGTGATGTGCCCTACTGTGTGCCCCATGCCCTGTGCCCCATGATGTGCCCCGTGCTCTGCAGTGTGCCATGTGATGTGCCTTACTGTGTGCCCCATGTAAGTGGGGCTTTGTGTAGGTGCGGCTTGCATGTGGGCGGAGACACAGGGGGCCCCATGATCTTCTATTGCCCGGGGGCCCCATGAGTTGTCAGTCCGCCCCTGTATGTGGTGACTAGAGGTACTCGGTTATTTGTTTTTTTCTCTGTGTATTGGAGGAGATTTTCTCTTCGGGTTTTCAAGGCTGTGTTTATGCTGTTGATGGTTTTGTCTTTGTAACCCTTCTTATGGAAGGAGTCTGCCAGTGTTCTGAGATGTTTATCTCTGTCTTCTGGGTCTGAACAAATTCAGTGGTATCTGATGGCCTGGCTGTGTATGATGGCCCGTTTGGTGTGTTGGGGGTGAAAACTGGAACTATGAAGATAGCTGCATCGGTCAGTCGGTTTTCTGTATATCGACGTGTGTAGCTTGTCATCCCTGATGCATACTGTAGTGTCCAGGAAGTTGACATGTGTGTTTGAATAGTCCATTTTTAGTTTGATAGATGGGTGAAAAGTGTTGATCAATGAGAAGAATTGGTTTAGATTTTCTTCACCTTCAGTCCAGATCATGAATATATCATCAATATAGCGATAATATCTGTATGGCTTTTGTTGTATGCTGTTCAGAAATTTGTCCTCCAGGTCAGCCATAAATAAATTTGCATATTGGGGTGCCATTTTGCTTCCCATAGCAGTACCCATACACTGGAGACAGATGTCATTATTGAAAGTGAAGTAGTTGTGTGTAAGAATGAATTCAATGAGCTGTGTAACATCCTCAGCAGTGTATTTGTGATCTGGTGAGGATGATAAGAATCTGTGACACTGACACTGCTTGGACCTTGAAGAAGGGGACATACCCCGAAAGCTTGTCCTGAAAAATTGTATGTTAGTGCAAATAAAAAAAGTATCACGGACAGTACTCAATTTCCTCTGTCACAATTGCACTAATACGGCTACAATCAAATCATGTCCGGTTAAGATACCTTGAGTTCTTTGCGGGTAGGGGGGCCATCAATATGCCAGACAATTTGTGAAGCCTTTATCAAATAAAAAAAAAAAAGCTAATCTTTGGTGACATTTACTGCTTGTATTTGTTTTAGCTGACCCTGACAGCAATGTGGGGAGTCCTGAAAATGGCGTGATTGTGTAACCTTTTATACAAAGCACTGTTGGGTGTTATTTACTAAAGGCGTAGACACTTTGCACTACAAGTGCGCTTGAAACTGCACTGAAACTGCACTTGTAGTGCAAAGAGGATTTGCCCTTAGGAAATAACCCCCATTTTCACAGAAAACAGCAATTACATCACCACAAAAGTGTTGTAGCGTTGAGACAATAATCCACACATTCTTGATTAACAATCTTTTTAATACCTGCACAATCACATGTGCATTTAGAAAAGGTTTTTAAAACAAACCAACATGTTTGTTGTATAACAATTTTTGGGGTGGCATTATCAAAAATAGAAATGTCCATTTAAGATAAAACAGGCATGGGTAAAACCAACAAGAAAGACAAAAATCTTGAACTTACAAAGTTCACATATGGTAAAACTTGAAGGCAATATCAGACATGAGTATTTAGGAACTGTGTTTGATGTTGCGTTCAGATGGGGTGAAGTCACCCCTTGAAAAGCCAAATTTGGAAGATGCACACCAATTTACGAATGTCAACATGTGCTAGCTGCCATCACGGGGGATCAAGGGACATGTTTTGGGGGAGCAACCCCTTCTTCACAGCTACTTTATTATTGAGGAAGGGGTTGCACCCCCAAAACGCATCCATTGATCTCCCGTGATGGCAGATAGCACATGTTGGCACACTGTGTGCATCCTCCAAATTTGGCTTTTCTAAACATCGCTAAAACATTTTTAAGATTGTAGCACACAAAAAAACAAAGCGATTTTGTGGGGTTTTAAATTCGCCCCAAAATATCAATGATGTTATTATTTTTTTGAATAACATCATTGATTTTTTTCTTGAGGTTTTCCAATTCTAAATTACACCCCATGATCTCCTCGATCAGCATCTGGGCACCTTCTGATGTGAAAGGATCTCGATCCCTAACATCACGATCACCTAAAAATAGAGAAACCAAACAAAAACAGGTATCAAAAATCTGCTGGCATCCATCTCTTACCTGAGCCTGTGGTCGCAGACACTCACCTGTTGAGGTGTCAATTTCCACCACATCTTCTTCCTCCTGCTCAGCTTGGGTTGGGGGTATTTCCCCTTCTTCCAGAGGTGGGGGGTCTCTGGTCTCCTCGGATGAGGGGTATCCTCCGAGTCTTTTCTCCCCTATGTAAAACAAAAATGCTATAATTAGCACACAGATATTTGATGGCCGAAATATAAAGATGAAACATTGCTTGGAAGTGGTGTACAATTGTCTATTTGGGCAGAGTTCCAAGATGTAGCATTTTTATTGTCCTTTGTCAAGCTTCAATACTTTACCTGTCTTGTACAAGCGTCATAGATGGAGACACCCCTATAGTATACACTGGAGCACCTGTGTGGGCCCCCTAATAAAAAGGGTGTTCTTGTGTCCCACACTAGTGCTCCAGCGTCCAGATGTGAAAACAGCTGCTGAGTGTCCTCTCCTTACACAGAATCTAGTTTGCATTTCATTCTAGTAACAAACCCATCTACACAACCAAATATTTTTCATACAAGTAGGCCCTGAAAAATGTGGGCAAATGCATATGGCCTAAACAATGGTGTTTTATAGGCCGAAAGAAAAATGTTTGATACGAACCCATGAACATTAAAGTTGCCATTTTAAACTGTACAACACTTAAGAAAATCATATGGAGCAGCACGAACGTAATAAAGACAAAAAGAATAGGAACACAGCACAACTACTTACTTTTTTGCAGCACTCTCCGGATCTATCGGTACTGCTCGGGCTCTCTCAATTTCAGGTCTGACCACCGCTTCCTGAGCTGATCTTTCGATCGACGTACCCCGAAATTCCGGTGCAGACTCTTGACCACTTTCGCCATGATCTTGGCCTTTCTGATATTGGGGTTGGGGTAAGGTCCATACTTTCCGTCATAGTCGGCCTTCTTCAGGATGTCCACCATCTCCAACATCTTACCAAAGGACATATTTGTGGCCTTAAATCGTCTCCTTCTGGATCGGGACTTTTTCGGATCCGAGCTTTCCTCCTCCTCGTTGCTATAATTAGCACGCACCTGCTCTGACTCCGCCATGTGCTCCGCCATGACTCCGCCATGTGCTCTTCACCCACTGCGCCAAACGAAAAGGGGCGGGGAATAGATTAGAAAGAACGTCAGGGGCGGGCGGAGTTACACGCATGCGCAGTGTGTATAAAGCGTAACACGCATGCGTATTACGTACGATCTGTGAGCGGAGGAAGGAGCATTGGAGGCGCCGATCGTAATAACGAAGGTAAGAGACAAACTTGGGCCTATACTGCTTCTAGATTGAGGCCTATATTGTAACAAGATTAGGAGAGTTTTGGCTGACATTAGGTTTGTCTTGTGTTGTGTCTTGCAGTTAAAATGGATATCTTGAATGATACAGACTTCATGGCAATATTCATTGACATGTTCAGGGAGCTGCCTTGTCTGTGGGAGATCAACCACCCACATTATAGGAACCAAACAAAGAGGAAGGCAGCGCTGGATCAATTGTTGGAAATTGTGAAGCAGGTAATCCCCACGGCAGACATCACATATTTGAGGATCCTAATTGGTGGCCTGAGGAGCACATATGTAAGGGAGCGCCAGAAAGTCCAGGATTCGCAGAGATCCAGAGCAACAGATGACATCTATGTCCCCAGGATGTGGTACTATGACAGGCTGCATTTTCTGGCAGGCCAGACTGAACCCAGGTCATCACTCTCCAGTCTTCCTTCCACGCTTCCTTCCCCCCCAGCTGAGGCTTCTGACGCCCAACCTGGGCCTTCCAGGCAACAACATGTGGAGGAGCCCAGATTGAGCCAGGTATAGCATTCCTCTAAATATTTCAGGTTGTCCAATCAATGATGTTAACTAGGTGTTAGTTTGGAGTACTAATTTAGGATTGTGATTGATGATGCAAAACATTAAACCATGTCCATTTTCCATACACAGGGAAGTCTCAGCCAGGAGGTGGCCGGGCCGAGCAGGCTGCCTGATATGCCGGTCCCTCCCATCCACCTGCAAAGAGAAAGTGGCAGGAAGAGGAGTACCCTAGAGGAGGCTGCCATAGGCCTCTTTTGGAAGGCTACAGAGGCCCTGGGAGCACCACACACTGTGGAGGAGGACTTTGCTGGCATAATTGCCTGTAAAATGCAGTGGATGGAGGAGGGCCAACAACTCATGTGTGAGTCATTAATTTTGGAGGCTCTCAATAAGGGGTTGAGGGCCCAAATAACATCTGATACCCACCTTTGTGACCTCACACATGGTCCTCCTCCTCCTCCAGGTCCTCCTCCTCCTTTTCCTCCAGGTCCTACTAGTCCTCCTCCTCCTCCAGGTCCTACTCCTCCTCCTGCCACATCTCCAACAGCAGAGCCACAGCCAGGAAGGAAGCGTGGAAGGAAGACCAGAAAGTGATGGCCATGGGTTCAGTCTGGTCGGCCAAAAGATGCAGCCTCTTGTGGTACCACAGCCTGGGGACACAGATGTCATCTGCTGCTTTCCGGATCTCTGGGACTTCTGGACCAGACTGCACTTCCTTACATATGGACTCCTCAGGCCACCAATTTTGATGTTCACGAATTGATGTCTGCCCTGGGGGTCCAAGGCTTTGCTAATTTCTCCTGTTTATCCAGCGTTGTCTCCCTCTTTGTTTGGTTCTGATCCCTTAATAAAGGATTTTTGGTTTCAATTCTACTTGCCTATGTGTGTTTTCCTTCAAAAAGGACAGTTTGTTTGAAAGGATTCAGGTACATTTCAAAAATACAATGTGAAATTAACAAGGGACACCAACACCAAACAATCTCCTTGAGATTAAATAATACAAGATATCAATGGTGTTGTGGTAACTTGACACACAAAACACACACAAAAATATTCTGGAGTAAAACTAAAAATAAAATAACACAAAGATCAGCCTTTGAAAAAATACAAACCTAAAATAAATCTGCCTTTAAAAAAACAAAAAACAACACAAACATATTTTTGTCAGATGAGACAAATCAAAATATATTAAGGGAATCCCGATAAATAATAAAGAAATAAGTTTGTGAGAAGGCTGTGTGAATATGAGCAGCAAAACTACCTAATTCTTCTCCCATTATAAAGAAGAAGAGAGTGCGCTGTATTAAAACATTTTTTACATTGCACCGTGACGAAAGTGCTGTATCCATTGCGAACGCTAAGTTTACCAGACTGAGCTGTTCCGTGTCGGAATTTCTTCTGAGCATGCGTGGCACTTTGTGCGTCGGAACAGGCCACACACGGTCGGAATTGACGCGATCGGATTTTGTTGTCGGAAAATTTTATAGCCTGCTCTCAAACCTTGTGTGTCGGAAAATCTGATGGAAAATGTCCGATGGAGCCCACACACAGTCGGAATTTCCGACCGTGTGTACGGGGCATAAGGGTTTGGGCGCTATTTGGTTTCAGGGAACTATAGTAAATTCGATTTTGGGAGTATTTTCTCACCAGCGCTATAGTGAATACTGTTTTAGCGCTAATTAGCGGTAATTGGCGCTAATTAGCGCCAATTAGCGCTAATTAGCGCCGCAGCTCTATAGTAAATTAGTAAATGACCCCCAGTATGTAAAAAAAAAAAAAATAACTTTTTTAAACTGTTTTCTTTTATTGACTTTTTTTCTCTTTTTTTACATACTGTCACCATAGTGGCACTATAGGTGGGGGGGAGGGATTTTTTTTTTACACTATTATTGCTTATAACTATATCACTATATAGTGATGATCACTATTATAAGCAATAGTTTTAGCTTTTCATTCATGACAGCTTATCTACTATTGTGATCTGTGATTGGCTACAGCTAACCACATGATATAGGGTGGGCCAATCACAGCATCACAATAGTAAGAAAAACAGTAATGAATGGCTTCCATTCATGACTATTTTGTTGACATTGAAATTATGTGATCGCTATGACCAATCATAACGATCACATGAGCGGCTGGGTACCAATCACCATGATCCGTAGTGCCACGGGTTTGTGCTGCTGTGCATCCCTGTGGGGTGCGCATGTGCATGCCTACGGCTGCTATCCGCTCGCAGAATAAGTTGGTCGGCAAGTGGTTAAGCTATGACCAATATTCACAGCAATGTGCCCACACCCATGTTTTGCTATGCACTTGAAATATTATTCCAATATCATGTCCCTCTTTTTTATATTGTATATAATATGTTGTATATATATGTTGTGTCCTTCACAAATGTTGCAAGGTATGGTAGTTAGAACACATGTCCTGTCCTAGAATGACAATGCTCATCTTCCATAGATATAGTACAGTAAATTATTTTAGTCACTCTAGGACAGAAAGTGTTGTAATGGCAACATCATCATTTAAAAATAAGGTCTGATTTTTTTTTATGTATTTACCACATGCAAGGACTGCATATAAACAATTTATGTTCCAATGCTCGGATACAATTAAAAGTAAACCTGTAATTTTACCTGATCACACTCATCAATTGGAATCCTTCTGAGGCTTTTATCTTTCGGATGGCGTCCCAATGTCTCATTGGTTAGCATGGTCACATGGTCACTGCTGACTAATTTGTGCCTCTCATTATGCTATGATAAGCCTCCAGCCTTATGTAGTGATTTTAAAGTATGTGATATATTATGTGATATTTTAAAGTACCAGACTGGGCAGAAGATGGGGATCATATAAGGTATATGCAGCATTGACCAGAGGGGTGAGGAGAATGTTGTTAGTTAGTTTAACCCTTTAAAGTAATGATGACCAGACCTAAAATGTTCATAAGGTAACAACAATACTCAAGTGCAGACACCTTGTGGTGTCTACAAGTGCCTGTGACACCTTTCAAATTGGTTCCTGTGTCCTTGTGGAGCCCTCTTGGACCTTTAACTCCACCTACTGTATACACAGAGCTTCAATCTTACCAAAAGTATAACGCTAGGCAGGGGAGTACATACAGGGGTTGTACAGGGGTCACAGAGGGCCTACAGGGATTGCAGGGTTCGCAATTGTGACCCCGCCTTATGCTCCAGAGGGCCCATGCGACCCCCGATACATCTGGATAGGAGGGGCTGCAGGGGTGGCATGCAGAGGAACCATTTTCCTCCTGCAGTCACTAAAAGGGGATTTGTTCCTCTACATGCCACCTTCCCTATTCACCTCCTACTGTGATCAGGTTACTGTGTACTCCCCCCCCCCGGTCCCCCCTCATCCCCCACAGTACTGCTGGGTTCACCCCTCTCTTATCCCGCTGGTTGCTGCAGGGGATACTTTCAGAATGGAGAGTGGGGAAGGGGCCAGTAAGTATGTAATTTACCGGCCCCTTCCTTGTCTTAATGCATAGAGTCAGTGATCTGTACCGACCCACTGACTCTGTTCATTCATAACTGAGATATAGTAAACTGTGTTTACTATGCTTCAGTTTATGAATGAACGGGAATCTCTGTACAGAGCTATTCCTGTCCATTCATTCTGTGCTGATGAGGCTGCAGAGAAGGAGATTGATGGCTGTGTCCTCAATCTCTTTTCTCTGTCTCAAAACTGAAGACCCCTGATATTTCACCAAAGCCCTCCAACAGGGTTTCCTAAAGATTGTAAAAAAAATAATAAAATTGTAAATAGATACAAAAAATAAAATAGTAAAAAATAATTAAAAAAATGAAATAACAAAAATAAAAACGACTGACACCAGTGGAAAAACTACCAGGATTGGAAAGGTGGCACTTGCATATGGGCTCTGGTGTTCTGCCACTGTGTGTGTGTGTGTGTGTGGGGGGGGGGGGGGGGGGGGTCCCGGCCAGGGGTCAGGGGACCCTTTATGGCTTCTTGCACCAGGACCCTGAAAGTTCTAGTTCTAGTTTTGGATAGAGTGGAGAAGAGCTAGATCCCCTGTCAAGTTTTTATTGTGCCTGTAGCCCCATTTGGAAGATTCACCCCTCTATTTATGTGTAGCACTACCCCCAGTCACATAGCATTTGCCTTCATTCCCTCAAACTCAGAAAACAGTCCTTGGCTTGTTTTTGTTGTTTTTATTAGGGGATAATAACTTGGATGGGGTTGGGAAATTATGGGATGTCCAACTTGAAAATGTTCAAACACAGAACCAGGGACAACATCCTCCCTATTTACAAAAGTCCTCTTCTTCCTTCCACCTGCACAAACTAGTTAGTTTCCTATGTACAGCCAGGGCCGTGGATAAGGGGGTACCACCGGTCCTCCTGTATGGGGCCCGGGCCAGCAGGGGGGCCCAGGCAAAAGGGTGAATCAGATGTGGTCGGGGGGGGTGATCGGTGCGGTCGGGGAACAATTACTGGAACCAATCCCCTGTATGACTCTCTCTGCAGCAGCTGAAAGCTGACTTCTTCTCCTCTCCCTGCTGTTGGCTTTCAGCTGCTGGAGAGAGAGCCATACAGGGGATCAGTTCCAGTAATTGCCCCCTGCCACACCCATCACCCTCCCTGTGCACCATACTTTTTCCTCTGCTGCCCAGGCCCTCCTGTGTGCCCTGACTACCCTGCAGTGCTGCCGACCTCCCTCCTCTCCTTCCTGCCAGCAGCTGCAAACACACAATAGGATCCCTCAAGATGGATAGTGGGAGAAGGGTCTGGTAAATATGTCATATCTACCAGCCCCTTCCTTTCTTGTTTTCAATCTTAGTTTATTTTCAAAAGTAAGAACACAAAGAATATAACAGAAAAATACCATTCTTTACAGTTTGGCAACACATATAGTATACATAGAATAGTGAGGTGTACTTTACCCATGTATAAACAGGAGTGATCATTTTAGCATACAGCTTTCGGTGAACTACTGGTATATCATATTTAGGGATGAGCCGAACACCCCCCTGTTCGGTTCGCACCAGAACATGCGAACAGGAAAAAAATTCGTTCGAACACGCGAACACCGTTAAAGTCTATGGGACACGAACATGAATAATCAAAAGTGCTAATTTTAAAGGCTAATATGCAAGTTATTGTCAATAAAAGTGTTTGGGGACCTGGGTCCTGCCCCAGGGGACATGGATCAATGCAAAAAAAAGTTTTAAAAACGGCCGTTTTTTCAGGAGCAGTGATTTTAATAATGCTTAACGTCAAACAATAAAAGTGTAATATCCCTTTAAATTTCATACCTGGGGGGTGTCTATAGTATGCCTGTAAAGGGGCGCATGTTTCCCGTGTTTAGAACAGTCTGACAGCAAAATGACATTTTGAAGGAAAAAACTCATTTAAAACTACCGCGGCTATTGCATTGCCGACAATACACATAGAAGTTCATTGATAAAAACGGCATGGGAATTCCCCACAGGGCAACCCCGAACCAAAATTAAAAAAAAAAAATGATGTGGGAGTCCCCCTAAATTCCATACAAGGCCCTTCAGGTCTGGTATGGATATTAAGGGGAACCCCAGCCAAAATTTAAAAAAAAAATTGACGTGGGGTTCCCCCTAAATTCCATACCAGACCCTTCAGGTCTGGTATGGATTTTAAGGGGAACCCCGCGCCAAAAAAAAAAAAAAAAAACGGCGTGGGGTCCCCCTAAAAATCCATACCAGACCCTTATCCGAGCACGCAACCTGGCAGGCCGCAGGAAAAGAGGGGGGGACGAGAGTGCGGCCCCCCCCCCTCCTGAACCGTACCAGGCCACATGCCCTCAACATTGGGAGGGTGCTTTGGGGTAGCCCCCCAAAGCACCTTGTCCCCATGTTGATGAAGACAAGGGCCTCATCCCCACAACCGTGGCCGGTGGTTGTGGGGGTCTGCGGGCGGGGGGCTTATCGGAATCTGGAAGCCCCCTTTAACAAGGGGACCCCCAGATCCCGGCCCCCCCCCCTGTGTGAAATGGTAAGGGGTTACTTACCCCTACCATTTCACTAAAAAACTGTCAAAAATGTTAAAAATGACAAGAGACAGTTTTTGACAATTCCTTTATTTAAATGCTTCTTCTTTCTTCCTTCATCTTCTTCTTCTTCTGGTTCTTCTGGCTCTTCTGGTTCTTCCTCCGGCGTTCTCGTCCAGCATCTCCTCCGCGGCGTCTTCTATCTTCTTCTCCTCGGGCCGCTCCGCACCCATGGCATGAGGGGGGAGGCTCCCGCTCTTCTCTTCATCTTCTTCTTCATCTTCATCTTCTTCTTCATCTTCTTCTTCTTCTTCTTCTTCTCTTCTTCATCTCTTCTTCCTTCTTCATTTCTTCTGCGGGCCGCTCCGCATCCATGCATGGAGGGAGGCTCCCGCTGTGTGACGGCGTCTCTTCGTCTGACGGTTCTTAAATAACGGGGGGCGGGGCCACCCGGTGACCCCGCCCCCCTCTGACGCACGGGACATGACGGGACTTCCCTGTGGCATTCCCCGTGACGTCACAGGGAAGTCCCGTCAATTCACCGTGCGTCAGAGGGGGGCGGGGTCACCGGATGGCCCCGCCCCCCGTTATTTAAGAACCGTCAGACGAAGAGACGCCGTCACACAGCGGGAGCCTCCCTCCATGCATGGATGCGGAGCGGCCCGCAGAAGAAATGAAGAAGGAAGAAGAGATGAAGAAGAGAAGAAGAAGAAGAAGAAGATGAAGAAGAAGATGAAGATGAAGAAGAAGATGAAGAGAAGAGCGGGAGCCTCCCCCCTCATGCCATGGGTGCGGAGCGGCCCGAGGAGAAGAAGATAGAAGACGCCGCGGAGGAGATGCTGGACGAGAACGCCGGAGGAAGAACCAGAAGAGCCAGAAGAACCAGAAGAAGAAGAAGATGAAGGAAGAAAGAAGAAGCATTTAAATAAAGGAATTGTCAAAAACTGTCTCTTGTCATTTTTAACATTTTTGACAGTTTTTTAGTGAAATGGTAGGGGTAAGTAACCCCTTACCATTTCACACAGGGGGGGGGGCGGGATCTGGGGGTCCCCTTGGTAAAGGGGGCTTCCAGATTCCGATAAGCCCCCCGCCCGCAGACCCCCACAACCACCGGCCACGGTTGTGGGGATGAGGCCCTTGTCTTCATCAACATGGGGACAAGGTGCTTTTGGGGGCTACCCCAAAGCACCCTCCCAATGTTGAGGGCATGTGGCCTGGTACGGTTCAGGAGGGGGGGGGGGCGCACTCTCGTCCCCCCCTCTTTTCCTGCGGCCTGCCAGGTTGCGTGCTCGGATAAGGGTCTGGTATGGATTTTTAGGGGGACCCCACGCCGTTTTTTTTTTTTTTTTTTGGCGCGGGGTTCCCCTTAAAATCCATACCAGACCTGAAGGGTCTGGTATGGAATTTAGGGGGAACCCCACGTCAATTTTTTTTTTAAATTTTGGCTGGGGTTCCCCTTAATATCCATACCAGACCCGAAGGGCCTTGTATGGAATTTAGGGGGACCCCCACATCATTTTTTTTTTTTTATTTTGGTTCGGGGTTGCCCTGTGGGGAATTCCCATGCCGTTTTTATCAATGAACTTCTATGTGTATTGTCGGCAATGCAATAGCCGCGGGTAGTTTTAAATGAGTTTTTTCCTTCCAAATGTCATTTTGCTGTCAGACTGTTCTAAACACAGGAAACATGCGCCCCTTTACAGGCATACTATAGACACCCCCCAGGTACGAAATTTAAAGGGATATTACACTTTTATTGTTTGACTTTAAGCATTAATAAAATCACTGCTCCTGAAAAAACGTCCGTTTTTAAAACTTTTTTTTGCATTGATCCATGTCCCCTGGGGCAGGACCCGGGTCCCCAAACACTTTTTATGACAATAACTTGCATATAAGCCTTTAAAATTAGCACTTTTGATTTCTCCCATAGACTTTTAAAGGGTGTTCCGCGGCATTCGAATTTGCCGCGAACACCCCAAATTGTTCGCTGTTCGGCGAACTTGCGAACAGCCAATGTTCGAGTAGAACATGAGTTCGACTCGAACTCGAAGCTCATCCCTAATCATATTGTATATTGAAATCTTTATTCTAAGAGAGGAATAATATACGGGTGGGGGCCAACATATAATGAACCTTGTAGTTTTGCGGGTTGGTGTTATCTGAGGGTTCCCTCTCAACGAATTAGACTGCTGTAGAAGTCTTTTATTCACCTATTATAGATAATCAAGTCATTTAGCTAGTCCAAAGATATGATCTTTAACTATATATGTGAGTGGTCGGTTCAGTACTTAACAAAGAGGAGACAGAAAAAGTCAGAAATAAGAACGTGAGTAGAAGTGTGGGATGGTACCTGAGGCACCAGGCACTCCAGCATGGCTAATCGGCGGGTAAGGGTGGGGTATCTCTGACCCAAAGGGAAAACTCATCAGAATAGCGAAACATGGACCATGAGGTCCAGGTGGCGGTAAACTGCTCCTCCTTTCCCACTTCCTCCGCCAACAGGCGCTCCAGATCTCTTATCTGGTCCACTTCAACCACCCATTCTCCCAAGGAAGGCACATCTGTCGTTTTCCAATGTCGGGGGATCACTGTCCTAACTGCTGCCAGAAAGTGGCGCAGTACATCTTTTTTAATCGACTTGAGGGGGCCTGGGAGTATAGATAATAGGGCTATCTCTGGTGTGGGTTTGATTGATGTCGCCATCAGCCTGCTGTAAAGATCAAAGACCTTTTGCCATAGTTTCCAGATTGGAGGGCAAGCCCACCAGATGTGAAGCATTGTCCCGCTAGAGGACAGGCATCTCCAACACACGTCTGTCAAAGAGGGGTTAAACTTTTTAATATCTACTGGGCATCTGTACCACCTCGTTAATAATTTAAACCCTTTTTCTTGGTTCTTGGTTGCCAGGGAAATCCTATGCGTTAGGATAAAGCTTTTTTGCCAATCAGTGGGGGAGATGGAGTGTTGCAGCTCCGCTTCCCATTTCTGTGTATATGTTGGAAGGTCAGGGGCATATTCGTTCAGTAGTAGGGAATACAACAGTGATACTACATGTATTGGTGGGTCTGGTTGTAAAAGCAGTTCGTCAAAGTCTGATGGGTCGGCCAGTATCTCTGAGATGGATGAGAAAGTGCGTATGTATGACGTTATTTGACCCCTTTGTAACCACATTGTTGAGGTCCCTAATTCCGTCCGAGAGGGTATGTCCGTTCTCAAGGATGGGTCAGCGCGTAAGACCTGTGCTAAACGTCTATGGCTATCCCTACTCCAGGGTCCAAATCTTAACTTGTTCGCTGCTGGGGGGAAAGCCGGAGTCCCGAAGAGAGGGGTCATTGGGCCCTGGATTTTAGACAATTTACTCGCTGAGATCATGCGGTCCCAAATCTGGAGAGTTTGGCGAGTAAGAGCAGTGGAGAATAAGCCGTCCCCACGCCCAGCCATAGGGGTCCATGGCAGGGCGCAAAGATCAGCCTCATTAAGATATTTCTCTAGTTGAACCCAAAGTTTGGAGGAAGAGTGGTGGAACCAATCCACTATACGCACGAGTACCGCTGCCTTATGGTATATAGAGGCATCTGGGACCCCCGCACCCCCCCTGACTTTCGGGAGAATCATTGTGTCATGTTTTATCCTGGGGCGACGTCCCTGCCATATAAATTTAGAGAAGATCTGACGGAGCCTTTTGAAGAACGAGGTGGGGATATAGATAGGAATGGTCTGGAAAAGGTATAAGAATCGAGGGAGAACATCCATCTTCAAGACATTCACCCTACCCAGCCAGGAGAGCTGTTTAGAGGCATATGTGGTCAGATCCGCTTGAGTTCTGGTAAGTAAAGGGGTGAAGTTGCTGGAGAATAGTTGGGATGAGACTGTTGGAATATGGATTCCTAGATAGCGGATAGATGTGGAGCTTGTCTTAAAAGGGAAGGAAGTCGTAAGCTGTTGTAGAACCGCTGTTGGGAGTGAAATGTTGAGGATTTCTGACTTATTTAGATTAACTTTAAAATTACTAACCTCTCCATACCTCTGAAACTCCTGCATAATGGAGGGTAGAGAAATTTGTGGTTGGGTTACAAATATGAGTAGATCATCAGCAAATAGGGCAATTTTAGTGTGTAGTGGGCCTACTCTAACGCCATGTATGGCCGGATTGTTTCTAAGGGCAATGGCTAGGTGTTCCATGACAATTACATAAAGAATGGGGGACAAGGGGCACCCCTGCCGCGTTCCGTTGTGTATAGTAAACTTAGGGGATAGGGAGCCGTTTAGTCTAATCCTAGCGGAAGGAGATGTGTAGAGGGACATTATTCTGGAGATCATGTTTTGGCCTAGACCTAGTTGTTGTAATGATAAGCGGAGAAATTGCCAGTCGACACGGTCGAAGGCTTTTTCCGCATCGACTGTGAGAAGGCACAATGGGATATTGTGGGCCCGAGCATAATCAGCAATGAGGAGTGTTTTTAGGGTGTTGTCACGCGCCTCCCTTCCACTCACAAAGCCAACCTGATCTAGGTGTATTAAACGGGGTAACAATGGTTGCAACCTATTAGCTAAAATTTTTGCGTACACCTTTAGATCTACTCCTATTAGCGAAATAGGTCGGTAATTAGCGCAAACATTCAGGTCTTTGTCTGGTTTGGGGATGAGGGTAATATGTGCCTCTAAGGTTTGTGGTGGGAACACTGATCGTTCAGAGATGGAGTTAAATACTTTTGTCAAGAAGGGAGTAAGAAGGGTAGCAAATTGTTTATAGAATTTCGGAGTAAAGCCATCAGGACCCGGGCTTTTACCAGATGGGGTAGAAGTAATGGCGCGGGCAACCTCGTCTTCCGAAATCGGGGCCTCAAGGTCCTCTATCGTCTCGCCATCTAGAGTGGGTAATGCAGTTTGCTCGATGTATAAGGCTTGTGTTTCCGCTGTAGTGAGGGGAGGATCAGTGGAGCTCGCTGCAGGTATATTATATAGGGATTGATAAAAGTCCCGGAACACCTGTCCCATCTCGGAAGGTGAGGAGACAGTTTTCCCAGAGCTGTCCCGTATATGAGGTATAAAGGAGTTAGGTTGTTTGGTGTGGAGGGTACGAGCCAGGGATCTACCACATTTATCTCTAAATTTATATTGATGAAAAGCTAGTTTGTTCGCAAACGTGCGGGCTGATGCCTCATATAACTCTCTAAGCTGGGTGCGAGCAGAAGAAACCTCCGTAAGCAGTTCAACCGTCGGGGAGCGTTTATGAGTAGTTTCTAGTGTCCTTAGCTTATGTACTGCCGTAACTATCGCAGTTGAACGTTCGCCCCTTCCTTTCTTAAATGAACTTAACACCAGCAGTTGTATTGCTAATTCAGCAAAGGCCCATTACAGGCAGGAACTCTCAGTCGCTTGGAAAAAGTAGCACAAACAGAGTGAACAGCATAACATCTCTCCTTCTGCTTCCCTGTGGCCACTGATTCCAGCTCCACTTGCTCCTTTGTAGAAATGCTAGCCCACCTAGCTGCCACTAGACACGCCAGGGAGAAGAGCGAGTTGCAGGAAGGACTCCACCAGGACTCTCAGTTACTGAAAAAACAGACTGGTTTCTCCCGTCCTTCGGACAGGAGAACCGGCCTGTAAATTCCAAGAGATGCCAGACCAGCGCTGTCAACAGCAGAAGCAGGACAGCAAGAGGAGGCTGGGGAACCCCACAGTGGCAGAACACCAGGGCCCAGTGGCAAGACAACCTTTGAAACCCTGATTGTTCTCCCACTGCTTTGGACCCTTATATTTTCTTGGTATGCTGGTGACATATATCTCTTGTTTTCTGCCACCCTGGGGAGCCCTAATACAGTAGGGAGGGAGCTCACTGCAGAACATGTGAAAGGGCCCGTTGTGGGATCGTAGTAAAGGGCCCCAGGATATATATATATATATATATATATATATATATATATATATATATATATATATATATATATATATATATATATACATGAAAGCTGGAGACGCCGCTGATAGCAGTAGCCTGCAGAGATCCTCCTTTGCTTCCTTTATCCTGTGTAGGTGTGTGGAACATTTATATGGAACACAGGACACCTGCTCCTTCCCATAATAACCCAGCTCAGAGGTTTCTATTTTCTCCTGGTATGTTCAGGAAAATCTCCTCATACATCACATGTGGGAAATGACAGAGGCATGCAATAGCGTAATACAATTTAAAAATGTTTAATTGCACATAAAACTCCACATATATACAACTCACATTTCAAATGAATAAAAATGCCTCTTAAAGTGCTATAGTGCTGAGGGGTGATAGAATCTCCTGAAGAAGTCACGAGAGTGACAAAACCACTAGGAGGAGCTTGATCGGCTGACGAGAGAGGCACCAGGAAGTGCAGGAGAGCTGACATAGGACAGGGGGAACACCGTTAAAACTGGGGCTGCAGAGTCGGACCACAGGTGACTCTATCACCCCTCAGCAATATAGCACTTTAAAAGGCATTTTTATTCATTTGAAATGTGAGTTGTATATATGTGGAGTTTTATGTGCAATTACATTTTTTTAAACTGTATTACGCTATTGCATGCCACTGTCATTTCCCGCATGTGATTTATGAGAAGATTTTTCTGAACATACCAGGAGAAAATAGAGTCCTCTGAGCTGGGTTATTATGGGAAGGAGCAGGTGTCCTGTGTTCCATATAAATGTTCCACAAACCTGCATAGGATAAAGGAAGCAAAGGAGGATCTCTGCAGGCTACTGCTATCTATTACAGGCTTATTATTTAAGCCCCTATAGTGAGAGAACACCCGGTGGGGGTTGTGTGTATCACATGATTGATGTTAATATGAACTTCTGCTGTTTGGTTTAAATACTTCATCAAGGATTAATTGATATTCACGGAGCATGAACACTTTATATTTTTTATATGGACTATTGTCGTTTAGTTTTATATTAACCTCATTGAGGACTGAGTGCAATATCATGGAGCAAGATAACTTTTGATTTATATATTCCTTTTATACATGGTGTTATGTTATAAATATCTTTGCTATATATAGTTTATTGGATTTATATTTACATTAGTATTGGTTTTTATACATATTAGTGCTGCACAGTGTTTATATATATTGTATTATCACAGTTTGTGGAAGTGTGGGAAGTGCGGGCAGCTGATTATATTATTTTTTGTGTTTATTTAGGTTATTTAGGTTTAGTGTGGCAACTCACAAGGTTTCACCTATTGGTACACAGTGACCATTGTCATCAAGACAGGAAGCGAGGAAAAATCCAAAATTTTAGATTTGTCAAACAAGAGGCAAGGGGAAATCATCCAATGGGGATACTTGTTCAAAGAAGGTCTAACAAAGGAACTCCCCTTACTTTGGGAGAAATCTTCTTACTCCTTGTTGTATTTCTGAGACAGGAAGTGAAGGGATATTTCTCCAATGGTACACAAACAGCAAAAAATAACCTGGCAGAGTTTTAAACCTTCCATACTCTATACAACACACAAAAAAAAGTTTTGGCCAAACATATACTGTACGTACACTTTAAGGTCAGATCAAGCCCACCCCCTGATATTTAGCTGTCATTCATTCAAGGATTTCACTGAGCAGTAGAAGCTCCTGCATTTGTGAGTTCAACCACAATGTGTCTGCAGCTCAGCCCTGTTACTTTAGGAACGTTTTAGGCCCTGTTCACACTGATGCGTTGTGAATTTAGCGTGATTTTGACCCGATTGCGTTGCGACTCTTCTTTGTAAATTCATTACATGTTTGTTGCGAATTTACTGCGATTCTACTGGAATGAGTTGTCATTTTGGGAGGTGACTGCGATTTCTGTCTGCCCAATGGAACCCAAACTTCCTGTCCTGGTTTTTGTGGAGTGTGTGGAGAGTATGGAGGAGGAGCCGGAGGTGACGAATTCGCACATATGTGATCCATCAATGCGATTCAAGAACGATTTACATTGATGTCTATGGAGACTAAATTTGCAACGCAATGCAGTAAACTCACACAAGACCCTTTTTTATATCGCATCGCATTCATAGAGGAATCGCAACGCATGTATGTGAAAGACCATCATTAAAAACAATGACTTTAGGGATGACATGCGAATTTAAAGTGTTTTTGACGCATCGCATTCGTTATGAACTCGCATCAGTGTGAACCGGGCCTTAGACAGGTCATGTTTAACATAAGCATTAGCCTGGTGTTACACCAAATGTCATTTTTTTACATTTATGCTCCATACTGTTTGTGTACACAAAGTATATATTTATTGTTGTACATACCGTATTTATGCAATGAACATGTTGGTGGCAGAGTGAATGTACTTTTACTCTACTAGACAGCCGTGGTAGCATTTGCCCAGTGGGCTCGGGCCGCATTTCCTAACAAGAGCTGGCTAATGCAGGGGTCCCCAACCATTATGAGTATAAAATGTGTTTGTATTTCATCAATAAATGGTGTTTAATGATAATGTGCTAGGTTGGTGCACCCTTTGTTTTGTTCTTTCAGAATACAGTGTATTATAACTACCCCAGTTGTAAGAGGGCACCAAGGCTTGGTGTTCATTTAAAGATTGAAAGTGATAAAAGAACAGCGAAAGTCCTCTGCTATCTGAACACCATACTCGAGTGCAGGACGTTGTTGGGAAACTGGGCAGAAAGTTCTGGTGGCAATGGCTCCTGCTGCTGTCAGCCAAGCCTGTGAGAGAGGGGAGAAGAGCTGCTGCAGATGTGCACAGCCCTGGATGGAGATCGAGCCTAGGTGAGTATTTAAAGGGAGCTACTATTAAATTGGTTGTAAACCCTTTTTGTTGACTTTTACCTATAGGTAAGCCTAGAATAAGGCTTACCTATAGGTAGTGGAAATATCTCCTAAACGTGCACCGTTTAGGAGATATTTCACTTGTAGTGAAATGCGCTGCGAAGAAACAGACCACCGCGCCGTTTCTTCCCCCAGCGAGTCCGTGGCCCCGGAAGGAAGAGGGGTGAAGATGGACGCGGCCTGCTCAGTGGACAGCGCGGGATTCGTTTGCAGGTAAGTGTCGTATAATTCATTTGCAGGCCTTGCGGGGAGCAAAAGAGGAAGTAAAACCCATCAGGGTTTACTTCCTCTTTAAAAGGTTTTTTACCCTAACGCAGAGAATGCATTAAGGTAAACAAACCTTTTACCTTAACGACCATTTTATTTTATATGTTGTGGCAAACGTCTTAGCTGCAAATAAAACTCTGATGTAAATAGGATTAAGAAGATTCTGAATTTATTTTTCGCCTACAGTTCTACTTGAAAGTAATCTACATTCTCTGCATGTGCCTCTTGCTAAACCTGTTTTGCTTTTATTGATTAAACAGCGATACTGGAGATTTATGTTTCTTGTTTTTCAAGGTTTCTATTTTTAAATCTGCAGTTTATTTAAAGCAGAGCATAAGTTTGTTTTTTATAAATTGCTAGCAGGTAAGCGCCCATGGCTGAAGAGGCTCAGTATTTTACTTTTGCCATAAATGCTCTGGTCTTGCCTGCACACGCATAGCACATTGTACAATTTTGGGATGATGTGGGTGCCCAGATGAAGTAACTTCCTTTAGCATGTACTATATGGGTGTTACTTTATCCCTGGCAGGCCAATTAGGATGGCTAAAATGTATATCTCTAAATGAAGACCAGAAAAAGATGTCAGCCATAGTGACAACAAAGTAACAAGGACATCAAGATTCTGTCCGTCAGCATGGCTCCAGAGGACCCTGCAAGACAAAAGAGCCACCCTATTGATGGAAATTGCACATCTCAGACTTTGAAAGCCAGAATGTGCTGCAAAGACTTCATAAATAGGGGTGTAGGTGGGGTGCAATTGGTGCAATAGAAACCTGTATTTAAGTAATGCAGCAACGGTTCACAACAAACCCAGGGAGCAAGTGGCCAAACCAGGTACACTCATGGTTTCCGACAATGTAGGCAGATTGGGAACCAACCAGACTTACAGCGTCTGTTGAGAGCCATCTTGTGCCCAATCAGGAAGATGTCCAGAAAAGTAGCAACCCTACGCTTTCCCTCCTCATCAGGAACCTTTCCCTATCACTACTACTGTCCCTAACAAGGTACCTTTCCCTGCACTACCCACTCGCATAAAGCGTGCCAAACCCAAGGGCCAGGGTCTTAAATAGACACTTAGGATGGTTGCTAGAGTCACATGGGTGGCCAGCATCCAATCACTGCCACAATGACTCAGGAAACATAGAGGAACCATGTTCCTCATGACTTCCCCTCCCTCTGCACTGCGCGCCACCTGCAGTGGAGACAGCAGATTGCACCTGTCTACAGGAGGACAGGACACAATTAGGCCCCATACACACATTTTTCCAGCTGCATCTAGGGGCATCAAGTGTTTTTTTTTCTCTGCCACTAAACTCCTCTCATCGTTAACCTATGTGTTCAAGCTTTAGACACCATTACAAGTGTCATGCCCTGTACACACGATCGGAAATTGGGCCAGCAAAAGACCGATGAGAGCTTTTGGTTGGAAAATGTGACCGTGTGTATGCTCCATCGGACTTTTGCTGGCAGAATTCCCGCCAGCAAAAGAATGAGAGCAGGTTCTCAATTTCTCAGTCAGAAAAAGTTCCTATCCGAAAATGCATTCGTGTGTATGCAATTCCGACGCGCAAATACATTTTCATTTTAATGGCACCTAAAAACTCGGTGCAGTTCTGCCACAATTGTTGCACAATAAATTGCATTGCGGCAAACTGCCTCGCTTGAAGCTTGTCTTGCAGTTTGTCTCCCAAAAAAGGATCAGGAGCTTCTTTTGGGCGAGAAGCTTCAAGCAATGTGGTTTGTCACAACTGCAGAATGACAGTCGCGGCAGATCCACACCGCGGTTTTAGATGCCATTAAAATGAATGGCATCCAACATTTGTGTAGTGTGATTTGTCATTTTAGCAGAGCGTTTGAAATCATGATCAGAATCGCAGCGATTCTGCCAACGATTCAAAACACCCAGGTGTGAATACAGTCTAAGGAAGTACAGTCCACTTTTTTTTTTTTTTCCTTGTCAAAAGAAGTTTATTGAGTATACAATGTTATAAAGATACATAAAGATACATAAAGTAAGTTTACAAGGATCTATAAAGTAAGCTCATTGTTTTACAGTAGGGTTTATATAGGTAAATATCATGAAATTTCAAATATTAAACATTGGGTTCACGTAAACCTAAATTAAAGATATATATAATTTCCTTAGTTACTTTTGTAGGTATTTAAATGATTTATACCTACTATACATATTGTTTATAAGTAGAGTGTATATAGGTCAAATAAATTCTGATAATGAGCTTTAATCGTATGGTGGAGAAAAGGAAAGAGAAAGAAGAAAAAGGGTTGAAAGGTAGAGGTATGGTCCACAAGGTTGTCCCGCTCGTCAGTTTATTATTCTTTTTAGTTCTCTTTGAAGCCTTAGAATGGGTGTCTCTGTAAGTCATTTAATTTGTTACCATGGCAACAGGACAGAGTCATTGAAATTTGACAGGAACTGTTGTTTTATCCAAGGATGCCAAAGTTTTTCAAATTTTGGAATTTGATTTTGATCGATGGCTACCATCTTAGCATGGGACATTGTATTATTCATTCTGTGAATTGTTTCTGCTAGTACCAATGTAGGAGATTTCCGTACAGTCCACTTTTTAACTTGCACCTACAGGTAAGCCTATAATATGGCTTACCTGTAGGTACAGTGAATATCTCCTAAACTTGCACGTTTAGGAGATATTCATACGGGATGCAGCCGGTGACATCACTGGCACATGCACTCTGAAGAGATGGCATACCCATGCCGTACCTTCAGAGTAGGGATGAGCTTCGAGTTCGAGTTGAACTCATGTTCGACTCGAACATCGGCTGTTCGCCAGTTCGCCGAACAGCGAACAATTTGGGGTGTTTGCAGCAAATTCGAAAGCCACGGAACACCCTTTAGAAGTCTATGGGAGAAATCAAAAGTGCTAATTTTAAAGGCTTATATGGATGGTATTGTCATAAAACGTGTCTGGGGACCTGGGTCCTGCCCCAGGGGACATGGATCAATGCAAAAAGAAGTTTTAAAAACGGCTGTTTTTTCAGGAGCAGTGATTTTAATAATGCTTAAAGTGAGACAATAAAAGTGTAATATTCCTTTAAATTTCGTACCTGGGGGGTGTCTATAGTATGCCTGTAAAGGGGCGCATGTTTCCTGTGTTTAGAACAGTCTGACAGCAAAATGACACTTCAAAGGAAAAAAAGTCATTTAAAACTACTTGCGGCTATTAATGAATTGTTGGTCCGACAATACACATAAAAGTTCATTGATAAAAAAAAACGACAATTCATTAATAGCCGCCAATAGTTGTAAATGACTTTTTTTCCTTTGAAATGTCATTTTGCTGTCAGACTGTTCTAAACACGGGAAACATGCGCCCCTTTACAGGCATACTATAGACACCCTCCAGGTATGAAATTTAAAGGAATATTACACTTTTATTGTTTCACTTTAAGCATTATTAAAATTACTGCTCCCGAAAAAAACGGCCATTTTTAAAACTTTTTTTTGCATTGATCCATGTCCCCTGGGGCAGGACCCAGGTACCCAAACACTTTTTATGAAAATAACTTGCGTATAAGCCTTTAGAATGAGCACTTTTGATTATTCATGTTCAAGTCCCATAGACTGGAGGACTTCGTTCTAAGGTAAGCATTTCATAATGTGCTAGCATGCAATGCATATCGGCACGATATGCCATTGCTTTGCAGGGGATTTTTTTTTTTTTTATGTATGCGTTTTACTACCGCTTATTATTAGTTACTCTTTTTATTTTTATTTTTATTCAATAACACCTTAAATTCACATTGTATACAAACCTTTTGTTAAACTGTTACAATGATATCATACAAAATGTCTAAAAAATGTCAAAACCCTTATACAACTACAACATTTTTTATGCAAGCTCAAACACTCTTACAATCAGCATGCAATCTAGCATGGAACAAACTAACCTGAAACGTGAGCTTTAGACAATTCCAGAAATACAATGAAGAATGACAACCAATAGGAAGTGCATGCAAAGCTATAAACCAGCAAAACAACATTGTAATGTTCAAAAGGGCAAGGAGTTGCGTAAAGGAACACAATACTGCCATTCACATCATTGTGGGCTGTGCTTCAGTTCATTTATTTGAGAGGTGATATTGCACATTATATCACACATCAACAGGATCGTTCATTCATTTTCCTAAACCAGGAAATATAATATTTTGCCCGCTGTTTCTGCCAGTTTTATTGGATTCGATCATGGGCAGTCTGATTAGCAAGGTGAAGATATGCCTTTCTGCATGGTACCCTGTGAGAGCTCGTGTTCTCCTCCTCGGTCTTGATCACTCTGGCAAAACCACCACCCTTTATCAACTAAAGCTAAAGGAGAAAGTTGCCACCATCTCAACGGCTGGATTCAATGTAGAGACTCTGGACCCTATCAATGGAGTTTCTTTCACTGTGTGGGATGTTAGCTTAAATCCTGAAACATGGCCTTTCTACAAGCATTATTTTGCAAATACACAAGGTATGATGTTTGTGGTGGACTGCAAGGATAGAGAAAGACAAACAGATGCCAAACAACTTTTGCATACGATCTTAGGAGAATCTGACATGGAAGGTGTGCCATTTATTATACTTGCCAACAAGCAAGATCTGCAAGATACAAAACAACCTTCTGACCTGGTATTGGAGTTGGAGCTGGATAAGTGGACTGGACATGCCTGGGAAATACTTGGATGTTCTGCCATTTCTGGTGATGGACTACAGGAAGCCCTGAGTACACTCTCTGCTATGATTAAGAAACGTGGAATTACTATGTCCTAAGGAATGTTACCTATTTCTGTAAATATTTGTACAAAAATTCAGATGGCCAAGTGATGGGAAGATGTGCTAATTGCTGCATGTTGATTAATAGAGCCCAGTGGCCATATAGATCCATGACACGTTTGACAACTGTCTTTAAAACTTTGTCATTTGTAAGGACTGGAAAGACTGCTGCTTTTCTTTATGAGACAACATCCTTCTCGTGTAAAAAACTGTCATGCTAAATCAGTCTCTCATTTTTTTACCATAGAGCAGTGGTCTTCAAACTGTGGCCCAGGGGCTGGATGTTGCCCTTTGCTTGCCTTTATCTGGACCTTGGGGTACTATTCCACCAACTGACACCAATGATGGGACACCATTCCCCCTACTGACACCAATAATGGGGCACTAGTCTTCTCATTGATCTCAACTATTTCTTCAATTAAAACCAAGGATGGGGCACTGATCCCAGGGCATTTTCTACACCCACTAGGCACAGTCTGGCCCCCCTAAAGCCTGAAGGACAGTAAATTGGCCCTTTGCTTAGAAAGTTTGGAGACCCCTGCCATAGAGGATCCTTTGAAATTCTTTTCAATTCTTGGGGAACCTTTTCTAAAACAACTGAATTGGGGTCAATGGGGAAAATGCACCTTACCTTGTTAGCTAATGGGAAGAAAGCCCCCTTACAGACAGCTAAAAAGATAATTGGTGTCCTGCAGCTGGCTCTGCCAAGTGGAGTTGGCCCTGAAACTATGCAATCATCATCAAATGGGAGGTCAATTTTCACTGCTCATGGAGCCCCTGGCAACCTCTGCAGGAACCCTGGTAGAGAATGGCTGTGCTAAATCAAATGTTACTTACCTTTGTTGAGAAATAATGTCTATTTTCTTCTTTAAATGTTGCCATTGTTACATGGCAGTTGTCTTTAAATCAGAAAACATACTTGATTTGATTGTAGCCGTATTAGTGCAATTGTGACAGAGAAAATTGAGTACTGTCCGTGATACTTTTTTTATTTGCACTAACATACAATTTTTCAGGACAAGCTTTTGGGGTATGTCCCCTTCTTCAAGGTCCAAGCAGTACTGCATACCCCGAAAGCTTGTCCTGAAAAATTGTTAGTGCAAATAAAAAAAGTATCACGGACAGTACTCAATTTTCTCAATCAGAAAACAAAAATATAATATATTGCAGCTTAGCAATTATTAGATGTGGTGGCTGCATTCGTTTTTTCTTTTCTTGGCTTGTTTCTCTCTGTTTTCACCTGCTGATCTGGCCAGTAACACATACTATAGCTGCTAACTTTTAATATTGGGACCCCAGACGATGTTTCCATCGGCTCTCAGGTGCTGCCACCACCATTGCCTGTAAGGGAAACCATCAGTGAAGCACGCTGCGCTTTCAGATTGGCCCAGCGGCGGGAGAAGGAGGGGTGGTGAACTTGCGAGTGATCTCGCTGTGATGAGATCTCTCGGAAGTGGGGACGGGTATCTGTTAAAAACAGGTACCCCCCCCGAAAGGTGCCAAATGTGGCATCGAAGGGGGGAGGAAACAAATAAGCGGAGCTTCCACTTTGGGTGGAACTCCACTTTAAATCAGTTACAGCAAACCATTTTTTTCTTTTTAGGATAAAGGGGTTGATTTACTAAAACTGGAGAGTGCTAAATTTGGTGCAGCTCTGCATAGAAACCAATCAGCTTCCAGTTTTTTTTTTTTTTTGTCAAAGCTGAAGTTAGAAGCTGATTGACTACCATGTACAGCTGCGCCAGATTTTGACACTCTCCGGTTTTAGTATATCAACCACAAAGATTTTATATAAATAAAAGCTGATTATTTTAATCACCCCTGCCAGTGATAAATTGATTGTCTCATCTATGTAAACTGATACATTCTGCTAGGGAGCTTGAGAATCTGAAAAATAGAAGAAAGAAAGCCTAAAAAAGGAAACTAATACAGCGGTCACATCTAAAAATAGGTAAGCTGGAATATAATATAAATGTTTGCTTTTGGGTTTAATACTTCTATTAATTGTGAATACAGTAATACCTCATTATCTATATTTGTATAAGAAAAACACTGACCATGAAGCACTGAAATGCAAAAAAACAGGTATCTGTGCTTGAAAATACTTCTTAGAAATGTGTTTCCTTATACACATTCTTTTTTAAGCCATGATAAGAGTAACTTATCTGTATTGTGTCAATGCAATGGGTTTCAGTTGAAAAAAAATGTATATTATAAGGCTGCTTTCACACTGAGGAGTTTTTCCAAGCGCTTTCACGTTAAAAAAAGCACCTGAAAAGCTTAAGAAAACTGCTACCCTTTAAAAGCAATGAATGTGTTCACACTGGGGCGGTGTGCTTCCGTTGCGGTGAAAAAAATCCTGCTTGCAGCATTTTTGGAGCATGTTTGGGGAGTTAAAAAAAGCGCACCAAAAATGTTCCTCCCCATTGAAATTAATATAAACCGCATCAAAAATGGCTCAAAAACGCTTCAAAAAATGCCTCAAAAACACCCCCACTAAGCCTATTTGGTGCAGCTTTTGAGTCATGTGTCCTTTAACCATTTAAGCCCCGGACCATTTGGCTGCCCAAAGACCAGAGCACTTTTTGCGATTCGGCACTGTGTCACTTTAACTGACAATTGCGCGGTTGTGCGACGTGGCTCCCAAACAAAATCAACGTCCTTTTTTCCCAAAAAATAGAGCTTTCTTTTAGTGGTATTTTATCACCTCTGCAGTTTTTATTTTTTTGCGCTATAAACAAAAAAATAGCAAAATTTTGAAAAAAAATGCATTATTTTTTACTTTTTGCTATAATAAATATCCCCCAAAAAATATATAAAAAAACATTTTTTTCCTCAGTTTAGGCAGATACGTATTCTTCTACATATTTTTGGTAAAAAAAAAAATCGCAATAAGCGTTTATTGATTGGTTTGCGCAAAAGTTATAGCGACTACAAAATAGGTGATAGTTTTATGGCATTTTTATTAATATTTTTTTTTTTTACTAGTAATGGCGGCGATCAGCGATTTTTATCGTGACTGCGGCATTATGGCGGACAGATCGGACACTTTTGGTGTGATTTGTGGACCATTCACATTTATACAGCGATCAGTGCAATTAAAAATGCATTGATTACTGTGTAAATGTGACTGGCAGTGAAGGGGATAACCACTATGGGGCAGTGAAGGGGTTAAGTGTGTCCTAGGGAGTGATTCTAACTGTGGGGGGGGCTTGGCTATGTGTGACACGACACTGATCACCGCTCCCGATTACAGGGAGCTGTGATCAGTGTCCTGTCACTAGGCCGAACGGGGAAATGCATTTCCCCGTTCTTCCTCTCCATGAGACGATCGCGGGTATCCCTGTGCGTGCCCGCAAACCGCTTCTTAAAGGGCAACATACAGGTACATTAATCTGCCTGTACGTGCCCTTCTGCCGACGTATATTGGCGTGAGCCAGTCGCCAATTAAAAACTGCACCGCAAACGCTGCAAAAGCGCAGCAAAGACACTCCAGTTAATGCATATTTGTTTTACTGTCAGTTTTGAAGTGAACCAGTGTGAAAGTTCCCCAAGGCTTGTGGTGAACCTTGCTTTTACCTGCTAGAGAAAAACTACATTTGCCAGCAGCTCAGCTGATAAAAGAAATCATCGCATATAATGCTTACAATATAGAACTTGTGTTACTAATATTTTTTTTCTGTGGCTTGCATGGTGTCACCAGGCGGCACATACAACAGGAAATGAATAAAATGTTTTACCTGTGCCTAGTAGAAAAATGCGTTTGTTGTTTAAAGCAAAGCCAAAACCTTTTTTCTTTTTCATAAAAGCACCGTGCAATTATTGATAATCATAGCACCACCACGTCCAAATTAGATCTGAAGAACAAAAACTCACATAGCAAGGCAGGAATCTTAGGGTGATAAATCGACATTTCCCTACATAAAACTATACAACACACACATGAATTTCTTATTTATGACAAAGTAACTGTTAAAATTGTAAAACATAAAATTCAAAATAAAGATCAAAACCACATTGATATTCAGATTTCAAAATATTAAATACACTGGGGTTGATTTCAGTAGCAGGATAAGTGTAACTCAACACATTTCACAGACTGAGACTACCAATCTGTTTCCTCGGAGATGCATCTATAATTTCATATTAAAAGTCATATTAGTAATTGACGATATAGAGTATATATTGTTTGTGAAGGACAGTAAAGATTACATAACTTAAAGTGATTGTAAACCTCTTTTTTAGCTAAAATAAAAAAGAGGTTTATACCTACGTGCTCTGTGCAATGGTATTGCACAGAGTGGTCCCTTACCTCCTCTTCTGGAGTCCCCCACTGGCGCTGTCTACTTGTCCTCTCCCCCCCTCAGCAAGCCGCGTGCTATGGGGGCACACATGTGATCACACTCCCAAGCCAGGCTGTGCGCATCCATAATGAACCTAATGTTGGGTTGAAGGTGAACCTCAGGGGTGATATTTTATTACATTGAGCCAGCCTGGCCCAATGTAATTAAGCATATGCCATACCTAAGCAGTATCTGTGGAAGCTGTAAATCACTGTAGTAGTCCAAGCTACTACAGAGGTGGCTGCAATCTTCTGGGTGCCCTGCCAAGCAGTTGTCCTTCTGCATAGTAACCACAGGGGGTTGCTCAAATAGCAATTTTGTCAATTAATGTAAAGCTGTCTTGGATTGTATGAGGTGGAGAGGAGCGGCGGTGATGCCATTGAGAAAAATTTGAAGGTATTCTGAATGGTGGCCATGCTGAGCAAAAGACCCACTGCGATTACTATGCTGAAGGGCATAGTAATAGTACTAATCGTATAGCCAAACTGACCCAATGTAAGTATGCAAAAATATATCATCCCTGGAGTTCAGCTTTAAAGGGTAACCCCACTTTTGTGGGAAAAAAAGTAGTAAAAAATAATAATAATAATATAGCATATATAATTGCTCTACAAATCATATTGTAATTGAATGTTATTAAAAATTACATTTTCCTTTTTTAATCTGCAGCAGTAATTTTTTTTTTTTTGTAAGTTAAAAGCAATATGGCAGCCTGGAGGTGTTCTGTAGACAGACTGCAAGCGATACAGGGTGCCGTGAAGAGGCCTTGCAGCTTATGCATGCATTTGCAAATGTGTGCTAACTAAACCCCTTTTTTTAATGCACTGTTGGACAGGTTAATTTGGTTGGTAAGCAGACTGGTTGGTAAGTTGAGCTGGGAATATCCTCTGGTTTTGTCTGTGTACAGCACCCCCCCAAAACATAATTTCCTGCTTGTGTGATTGGCTCACTGATTTTCCCACAAGTCTGCACTAAGATACAACACAAACTAGATTATAGCGCACACATAACTAAATAACATTTAAATCCTACAAGGCTATTTAGAACACCTGAACACATTCAAAATATAGGGATTTGGTTACACCATATGGCCATATAGTGCTAAGCCAACTACTGCATCAAAGTACCCCATTATCAGTGGGTCCTACACTATTCATAGAATAAAAGGTCCTGCATCTCAACCATGGGAGATAAACTCCTCTTTATGGGAGATCTATAAGGACTCCTCCTATAACGCCTCTTATAACACAGGTGGACATAGATAAGAGGTTTATATGAATAGTGTAGGACCCACCCAGTCTTAATGCAGGATCATCTTGAATGTAAACACATTTTTAGGGTTCTCCCATAAAGTGGAGTTTGTCTCCCATGGTTGAGATGCAGGACCTTTCATTCCATGAATAGTGTAGGACCCACTGATAATGGGGTACTTTGATGCAGTAGTGGGCATAGCACTATTTGGCCATATGGTGTAACCAAATCCCAATATTTATGAATGTGTTCAGGTGTTTTAAATAGCCTTGCAGGATTTAAATGTCATTTTTGTATGTGTGCACTGTAATCTATTTTGTTCTGTTTTCAGTCTTATAGCAGGACCATCTTGAATGTAAATGCAGTTTTAGGGTGTGCCCCCCAAGTCTGTTGTTTGCACTAAGATACTAGTCAGATATCAGGCATGCCCTGCAACAAAAATGTCATTTTTGGTGAGATACTCGCAAAAGGAAATCACTTCTAAAGGAATGCAGACCCTGCAATTTTCCTCATTAGAGCCCTGTAGGTGCAGCAGCTGGTTGATAATTATGGAACCACTCCCATTGGTTCACATGGACACAGACAAACACACAGGGAAGTCTTCAGAATAACAAAAGGTAGGATTGTGCAGCAAAGTTTGTTAAAATCCTTGAACTGTACATAGATCACCCAGAGGTTTTCTCAACAAAAGTCGAGTTATTCTTTAAGGTATCCTAGCATGTGTAAGACCCCTTTCACACTTGTATGACACGACAGTCGTACGACTGTGGATCCGACTTTGCCCTGCGAATTGAAGTCCGACATGCGTCCAACTTCAATGAACAGGGATCCAACTTTGATCTCCAACAATACCAAGCACTGTCTGGTATGAATCTTTAGGGGGAACTCCTCGCACAATGTAAAAAAAAACACGGTATGGGTTCCCCCTCCAAGAGCATATCAGGCCCTTTGGTCTGGTATGGATTTTGAAGTCAGACGCGTGTCTTCAAGTCGCGGGACAAAGTCAGATCCACAGTCGTACGACTGTCAAGTCTTACAAATGTGAGAGGGGCCTAATGCCCCGTACACACGGTCGGATTTTCCGACGGAAAATGTGTGATAGGACCTTGTTGTCGTGTGTAGGCTCCATCACACATTTTCCATCGGCTTTTCCGACACACAAAGTTTGAGAGCAGGCTATAAAATTTTCCGACAACAAAATTTGTTGTTGGAATTTCTGATCGTGTGTACACAAATCCGACGCACAAAGTGCCACGCATGCTCAGAATAAATAAAGAGATGAAAGCGTTTGGCTACTTCCCCGTTTATAGTCCCGACGTACGTGTTTTACGTCACCGCATTCAGAATGATCGGATTTTCCGACAACTTTGTGTGACCGTGTGTATGCAAGACAAGTTTGAGCCAACATCCGTCGGAAAAAATCCATGGAATTTGTTGTCAGAATGTCCGATTTATGTCCGACCGTGTGTACGGGGCATTAGTGTTTTAAATATGGGTGCATATGCAACTCACTGCTAACTCTACCAGTTGAACAGCAAAGTAAACTTGGAATGTGCTATCAAAAGCTTGAGTACTTTAGCAGGTTTTGTCAGTTATTCTTGAAGCAATAAAAGTGATACTAAACAGAGAAGTATTAATTTCCATAATTAATTCACATAAATCATATACATCATGCCACTGTGCTTTTTTATATTTTTTAAATTCTCTAAATACCTTATTTCTGCAGCGCTGTTGTGTGGTCACATGATCTGTCCCTGTTCTTTGGCATCTCCTTGGAAAGATCTTTGGGAGAGGCTTCTATTATTCTGCTGATGTATGCTGTCTACAGTGTGAGTCTGTGTCTGGCGGCCCTGGCCCGCACAAATTAGTACTGTGCCAGTCACATGACTAAAAAAAAAAAGGTTTCACAAGAACAATTCAAATTATAAACATAAAACAACAGTTTTATAACTCCCTGGAAAAATCTTTATTGAACTTCAAAAGTGTATTTTTTGTGCATTAATCTGTGTAGGTGGAGTCAGAGATGATTGACACTGGCTTTCATTTTGTTCAGATGGCATCTGAATCCAAGGCTCTTTTCTACTTTGCAGGTATTAGCAATTACATTTAAAACATTTAAAATGTAATTATATTTAAACTAAGCTTTTTTGTGCGTTTCTTAGTGAATGTAATCAATTAGCATACTGTATCCCGCCCCATAGTGTTTAGCAATAGGAGGACATGAAAGAGGAGGTAGGGGAGTGTATTTCACTACTGTGTATATGACTCTATAGTCACATGGGCAGCACACTAAAAAAAGAAGCAAATAAAGAGCTTAGAAGGAAACTGGAATTGAGCATGCTCTGTAGAGGACACCAGCTGGTCTAGACAATCTCAACCTGCAGTGGGGACACAGAGAAGAGGGACAGCTGAAGGCAGGATCAACCAGGTATATTTCACTCTACAAAAAACAAATGATTTAGTGGCTTTGTAAGTATGAACACTCTTTTATATAGCATGTAATGAGAGTTTTTCCAATTCTGGGTTTAATGACACTTTAAATGTTTCTGCTTCTGACTGATTTTACAATAATATGTACACTTTTCTGTTAAATCTGACCTGTGATCCCCATAAAAAACAATTCCTTCAACCAGATAATACCCCCTACAGTTGTATCCTACTTAGAAACATGAAAATGGTCCTTTTGTATTGCATGGTATTTTTTAATGCAAAAGATGAATTCCTGTCATCTCTATGGCTGATTGGGGTAACGATCTTTACTGCAATGTTGTGCAAGTTGGTCAGTTGTGGAGGAGTTTTGGCTGAACCCTAGGGTCAAAACTGGGTTGGCACTGCTGTCTGTCAGTGGGGCTTTACAGAGAACAGCCAAAGGTCCAACCTCTTGTAGAACGTGAGTCCTCTGAGACCAATCATAAAATGGTACACCAAGTGTGTAGATTAACAGATGGTGTATCAATGAAACAGATAAACAAACGGGGACTGACAATACACACACAATGACAGACAAATTATACATGCAGTGCAGGCGCCAGTAGTGATCCACATTTGCATAGCAATCCCGTTGGCCAATCGCCAGTGATAGTGGTTAACAATCATATAAAGAAATATAGGGATGGCTATGCAAGTGTGGTTCCCGGGGGTGCTCGAAAACTAGAACTGTCTAAGTAGATACCACCGTGAATATGGAGCCAAAGGTCAGAGAACTATTAGGGATGCAGTTGGAGGCAATAGGTGCTAGACCTAAATGGGCCTACAAGGGTTATTAATGTCTCTAAATAATAGTTCATCCGGAAAATTGATCCTGTATATATTGAAATACAATGAAATACAAACTGGGACTGGTAATAAGTATAAAAGTTCCAAGAGGTTATATTGATGGATCAAATCAAGCGGGTGAGGCCGTATCAAGGGTGAGTTGCTTGTATATAGGTGGCCTGAGGAAATAGAAGTTCTGGATATTAAAGTTCCATGTTATTTCCCAGGCTTTCATCAGCGCACATATATCTAGGCTGTATGACCATCAGATCCTGATTAACATGGGATCTAAGATTATCCCCAAGCCTTTGTGCACTAACAACGTTCCTACAATAAGGTGCTGTGAAATGAACAGATCTGTTGCAAGGATTACATTACCGACTTTCTTTCCGGTATGGATTTGGGCGCTTCAGGAGTATAGCAGACTCCTCACATTTTTGTCCATCTGCGCAGAATAGCTGAACGGTTGCTGGTGGGTCTGATGTCCTGAAAGTCTAGCAGTTACCTGCTTTTAGATGAGCAGCGCCACAGCGGGATCCTGCAAACGATACCGTTTGCAGGATCCCGCTGTTGGCACTGCTCATCTAAAAGCAGGTAACTGCTAGACTTTAAGGACGTCAGACCCGCCAGCAACCGTCCAGCTATTCTGCGCAGATGGACGAAAATGTGAGGAGTCTGCTATACTCCTGAAGCGCCCAAATCCATACCGGAAAGAAAGTCGGTAATGTAATCCTTGCAACAGATTTGTTCATTTCACAGCACCTTATTGTAGGAACGTTGTTAGTGCACAAAGGCTTGGGGATAATCTTAGATCCCATGTTAATCAGGATCTGATGGTCATACAGCCTAGATATATGTGCGCTGATGAAAGCCTGGGAAATAACATGGAACTTTAATATCCAGAACTTCTATTCCCTCAGGCCACCTATATACAAGCAACTCACCCTTGATACGGCCTGACCCGCTTGATTTGATCCATCAATATAACCTCTTGGAACTTTTATACTTATTACCAGTCCCAGTTTGTATTTCATTGTATTTCAATATATACAGGATCAATATTCCGGATGAACTATTATTTAGAGACATTAATAACCCTTGTAGGCCCATTTAGGTCTAGCACCTATTGCCTCAAACTGCATCCCTAATAGTTCTCTGACCTTTGGCTCCATATTCACTGTGGTATCTACTTAGACAGTTCTAGTTTTCGAGCACCCCCGGGACCACACTTGCATAGCCATCCCTATATTTCTTTATATGATTGTTAACCACTATCACTGGCGATTGGCCAACGTGATTGCTATGCAAATGTGGATCATTACTGGCGCCTGCACTGCATGTATAATTTGTCTGTCATTGTGTGTGTATTGTCAGTCCCCGTTTGTTTATCTGTTTCATTGATACACCATCTGTTAATCTACACACTTGGTGTACCATTTTATGATTGGTCTCAGAGGACTCACGTTCTACAAGTCCTATTGGAAAGTAACATATATTTCCTTATATTATCTGCGTGTCTTTATCTAAATTATTAATAAAATTTGATATTTAAATTTTATATATTGCTTCCTTGACTGCCCTCTCTGACCATAAGTAGCTGTCTTTATCCCTGGGATATCCAATCTGTTGATCTCCCCGGGATAGCTCCTTAGGTTTATATGCTATACAGGCTACGGCCAGAGCCTTTGATTTAGATGAGTGGCAGCAAGCAATCAACCATCATCTTGTTAGAGGAGTGTGAGTAATTTTGCGGCCATCCTCTTTTTGTTAAAATAAAGGTCCAACCTCATTTACTTCTGGTGGGCTGACCACAGAGGTGAGGGTACGTGACACCAGAGACTGTGCTTATAGAACCGTGGAAGGATGGTGTCACGTATAGCAGGAGAATTTGGAGGCAAAGGCTTTGTTACAGTCAGAAGATTAAAACGTTGCAGATGACAGGACGAGATTCTTTAATTAACCTGGCATTAGCTGTAAATATTAAGTTAAAATAACACTTTTGGTGCAGTAAATCATTAGAGAAGAACCATAAAGCCAACCTGTGGGCTGAAAAATGTCTAAAAATGTCCACTTGCAAAGTATAGAGAACCTTCTGATTTCTTTGAATCAGGAGAAGACAGAACAGGGCCACCATCACTGGAGCTCATCCCCATTTGCTATTCATTGTTATCATTAAATATAATTGTTTTTTGGCCTTTCAGGATGCTATAAGGCTTCATTTTCATGGAAGGAAAAAATAGCTGATTAAGCTGCGATTTTTTTGCCCCCCTGACTGCCCAGCTGCAAATTTACATGGTCAGCAGTTAGTACACACTTCTGCGGTCACAGCACGGCAAACTTGAAACAACAGGTTGCTTACAGCAGACAGTACCACTGCCAAACATGAACCATTCAAGTAAATAGAACCAAGTCGCAATCTTGTGCCAAATGCTTGGCTTGCGGCACAGTATTCCCATTCAAAATCCCCTTTCAGCTGCAAAAAACTACCATAAAAACAGACATTTAGGGGGTGGCAGTATTGCCGCTGCTCTACCGCTCTATAAAAGGTGATCCAAAACAGGGTCACTGGTCATGTACATGCTAAAAAAAATTCTAGCGGAAAACTTCAGGCACTTTCCCAAGCCCAGGGAGACACAGCAAGTGCTGTGTACTGCTGCACATACAAGTGAATTGCTGTACGCTGCTGTATGCTTGTAACAACGATTACTTCTGCATTAAGCTGTGCATGCATTTACAACACAAATATGCCACATGTGCATGCAATAATGTGTTCTGGTCCAGGGTTGTAGCTTTAGACATGACAAGCTGCTGCTACCCACAGATGAAAGGACAAGAGCTGGGGACTTTAGAGTGACAATAGAACATGCTACAGTCACATACAGAGTGCAAAGAAATGAGAGAAAACTACTTCAGCCTGCAGTGAGTGATGATCAATGTAGCACCCTTTAGTGTGCCACTAGTGTGAGTGCAGGAAAATGTATGTTCTGACTCATGCTTAAACCTGTGAGTCTTACTTGAGTCATGGGTTTAATTTAGGTCGGGCTGGATGACTCACAGGGGCAGGTCTCTGGTGCCTCCCCCTAGGTCTGGAAATTTGGAGAAACTTCTAGAGGTTAGTGGGTGAAGGCCAGGAGGATTGATCTGCATACTCAAGGGAGATTGGCCAATCCCCAGACATGTGGGCCTGGCAGGGTGGCTAAGCAGCCCTTAAAGCAGGGGTCTCAAACTGGTGGCCCTCCAGCTGTTGCAAAACTACAATTCCCATGAGGCATTGCAAGGCTGACAGTTACAAGCATTGCTCCCATAGGCAGAGGCATGATGGGACTTGTAGTTCTGCAACAGCTGGAGGGCCACCAGTTTGAGACCCCTGCCTTAAAGTGATGTTAAAGTCTCCAGAGCAGTCAGTCAGGTAGACTGGTGAAGTGTCAGTCGGGTAGACTGGTGAAGAAGCAGCTGGGTAGGCTGCAGTTGGCAGAGCTGGGACCAGTGTCTACAAGGAATTCGGAGATACTCCAGGATGCAACGTACAACACTTTGTGCTACTTTCTAAAGGGACTGAGAGTTCCTAGTCCTTAAGGGGCTGTTGCATCTTTTCCCTTTAGAGACTGTCAGGCGGTCGGGAGTCTAATCAATCAGAGTGCTGCAGAGAGAAGGAGAATAATCATTCGGAGTTGTACATAGGGAGGATATTGTCCCTGGTTTTGTTGCTATCAAGTTGGGCATCCCATAATTTCTCATTTAAACAAGTAAACCTTGCGCTCAAAAATATTAGTGAATGAAATTATAATAATTATAAAGCAGACTGTTGCACTTTTAAAACGTCCAAATAAAGAAACAAATGAAAACTAAAAAGATACAAAAGACTGTGCTGTCTGATGTTCAACCCCAACATTAAGGTGAAGGTGATACAGTGAAACAATGTTGCTACAATAGTAGTCAATGTTACATAGTAACAACCAGTGCATTTACTGTATGATAATAAATCGATACATGAAAAAATCAACAAAGGAGAATAGTTCTAAACAAAAGTCCAAAATGTATGGTGTACTCTAATAAATGGTGATGGTGACACAAAGTCATATCCACTTTGCACTACAAGTGCACCTGGAAGTGCAGTCGCTGTAGATCTGAGGGGAAGATGCAAGGAATATTTAAAAGACTGCATTTTTGCTTGCATATGATTGAATGATAAAATCAGCAGAGCTTCCCCTCATTTCAGATCTTCCCCTCAGATCTACAGCAACTGCACTTCCAAGTGCACTTGCAGAGCACTTGTAGTGCAGAGTGGATGTGACTTTAGTAAATTAACCCCTTAAAGGGGGGTTCCGGCCGGAAAAAAAACTACATTTAAAAGTCAGCAGCTACAGTGTAGCTGCTGACTTTAAATAAGTACACTTACCTGTCCTGGGTGCCTGCGATGTCGGCCGCCCGAGGCCGTCCCTCGGCTCTCAGGTTCCGGCGCCGCCATCCACTGCCTGTTTCCTACTGCGCATGCGCAAGTCGCGCAGCGCTTTGTGAATGTTACGCGATGTGTTGTGGGACACACACAGTTCCCATAACACACCGCGCCCCATTCCCCAGAAGACAACGCGGGAAGGAGAAGACAGAACATCACCACAGCGTAGGAAGAGGCAGATTAGGAAGACAGCCTAGCAACAGCCATTTCAGGTTAGTTAAAAAAAATTGTCCAAATAAATTTCCAAACTATGGTGGAAATGATGGATTGGTCTCAATCAAGCGTTGCAATATTCCCACGTGCAAGAAAAATTGAAATAGCCTCTTACCAGAAACTCATGATCTCCAAATTATAAGAGATCATGAAAAGCATAGAACACATAGGGCTCCCTTCCGATAACAAATTTATTTTCAGCGGCAGCCTATCTGGAATCTGATGTTATGGGGTATAGCCGCCATCCAGCCTCCACCCAGGAAAACTGGAATGTTCACACTGCAAGTCCGCTGTGTTCCTCACTCAGGCAACGTGGTAAAGCTCATGCATCAGAGAAAAGAGAAGGCTCATGGTGCAATATGTAATGATATTTATTGAATTATAAAAAGTATTGCACTTACAGGAGAAAGGATAAAAACAAGCAGTAAAGCATCAATTACACTACGTTACTACGTTACTGATCTGCTGGTTAAATCTGCGGTTGTAATTCATGCTTTACTGCTTGTTTTTTTATCCTTTTTCTGTATTCTGTACATATCTATTCTGCTACATATTTTTGGTATAAAAAAAATACCAGTAAGCGTATATTGATTGCTTTGCAATTTTTCACTGTGGGGGGGGTGCTTTTACTATGGGAAGGCATTGATCCAGGTTCCTGCTTTTGACAGAATGACAATCCGTCTTGTTTACATAAACAGATTGCCATTCTGCCTGTGTACTGTCTAATCGGCAAATGCTGATCACAGAGGAAGCGGGTCGCCGGTGGCACATGCGCACGCTCCAGACCCAGGAGTGTCAGTTCACATATTGGCGTAGAGCAGCCGCCCTGCCACAGTATATGTACGGTGGGCGGTCCTCAAGCGGTTGTAAACCACTGCAGTAAAAGAAAAAAGAAAAACTTTCCCCTGTAAGACAATTGTATATTATGAGTCTGTGAGTGGCCGCGATGACATCACTCCTGTGCATGCACGCGGGAGCCCTCAGTCCAGCATGGTATACTGGAATTTTAGAGCGCATTTGTCGTGACGTCACCAAATGCATTCAGTGTGAATATCTCCTAAACAGTGCCCGTTTAGGAGATATTTATTTTACCTACAGGTAAGCTTTATTATAGGCTTACCTGTAGGTAAAATAACAAAGTGGACTTTACTACTACTTTAAGTGATTTTTTTTTTTTTTAATTCTCCTTTAACCACTTGCCGGCCAGCCCCTGCAGTTATACCACGGCAAGGTGGCTCGGCTGCATGAAGCGCCGTACCTGTACGGTGGTTCATGCGCTAGCTTCTGTGGGCACGCACACGCCAATTGGCCAGCAGGGGAGCCAATCAGTGGGTCCACCAGCCACTCATGATCGTTCCCTGCAGAGACAGAACAGGGATCTGCCATAGTAAACAAAGCAGATCTCCGCTCTGACAGGGGATTACACTGAGATCCTGTGTTTCTGCTATGCAGGAAGACAGATCTCTGTGTTTTCCCAGGCAGCCCATCCTCCATACAGTCAGTAAACACACCCAAGGAACACATTTAACCCCTTGATCGCCCTTGATGTTAACCCCTTCCCTGCCAGTGTCATTAGTACAATGTCAGTGCATATTTTTAGCACTGATCACTGTAATAATGTCACCGGTTCCCAAAAAAGGGTAAAAAATGTCAGTTAGGTGTCCAATCTGTCCTATCTGTCAATGTCGCAGCCCGGCTAAAAGTCACTGATCACCGCCATTACTAGTAAAAAAAAATAAAATAAAAATTGCCATAAATCTACCCCCTATTTTGTAGACACTATAACTTTTGCACAAATGAATCAAAATACGCTTATTGGGGTTTTTTTTAACCAAAAATATGTAGGAGAATACATATTGGCCTAAACTGATAAATAAATTAGATTTAAAACTTTTTTTATTGGATATTATTATTATTATAATAATAGTATATATAATATATATAATATATTATGTAATATTATATTACTATTATTATAGCAGAAAATAAAAAATATTGTTTTTTTTTTCAAAATTGTCGCTTTTTTTTGTTTATAGCGCAAAAAATAAAAACCGCAGTGGTGATCAAATAGCACCAAAAGAAAGCTCTATTTGTGGGAAAAAAGGACATTCATTTTATTTGGGTACAAAGTCGCACGACCGCGCAATTGTCAGGTAAAGTAACGCAGTGCCGTATCGCAAAAAATGGCCTGGTCATTAAGGGGGTAAAACCTTCTGGGGCTGAAGTGGTTAAGAGTGTGTGGCAGGGTGTGTCCTATGCCTGCATACTTTTGCTGATAGGTGTCCCTTGTTTTAATTTCAAAAAGTTGGGAGGTATGTATGTGTATATCTGCATACAGCCTATTTCTTTGTTCAGCCTATCATTGATTCTGAGAGGCGGCTGGCAGTGGGCCGTACAGAGCACATGTGACTCCCTGGCAGAGAGTTACACCTGAATGTATGGTTGTGCTAGACATGTGCACTGCCGAAAAATTCATTCGTTTTGTTTCATTCTGGTTTTTTTTTCGTTTTTGGGGTCATTTGTTATAATCGCAATTCGTAAATTAGAAATTTGTAAATTCGAAAATCCGAAAATTCGAAAGAACGAAAATTCTAAATGATAACTAACTAATAATAAATAACTATTAAATTCTAGTTATTGGAATTGCCTTTCAAATTTGGCTGTTAGTGATCGTAACAAATATGAATTTATCCGAAGTTACAAATTATCCAAAATAACGAATGTCGCATCTAAACAAATGGAACGGAACAAATTAATAATAATAAATAATAAAACGTTTTATTATTGTTGTTATTTATTATTAATTTGTTACGGTCTATTCGTTTAGATACGGCATTCGTTATTTCGGATAATTCATACCTTTGGATAAATTCGTATTTGTTACGATCACTAACAGCCAAATTTGAATGGAAATTCCAGTAACTATAATTTATTAGTTAGTAGTGGTTAAGTTATTATTAGTTATTATTTCAGATTTTCGAATTTTGAATAGGTTTTTGGATTTTTGAATGTCCGAATTAATTAATTTGTCTAAATTTGTTAAAAAAAGAATTTGGAACGAAACGAATTGCACATGTCTAGCGTGTACATCCTTGTTGTGGTAATAAACCTGAGAACAAATACTGAACATTACACCCAGCATACAGAACAAGCAGTGTACAGAATCAGTTTTACAGGTCGGGAAATTATTTTTCATTGAGGTCTCTGCTTTTTGCTGCAATATATTTGCACATCTTCAGTAGACTCTCGTGCAAAAATATAACGCATTACTTCAATATGCAGCTGTTCTTTATTAATCCGTACCTAATATGAATACTAATAAAAAAAAACAATACACACAATCGTAGATTTAGTATTGCCCATTTCAAACATGGCCGCCACATATGCACTAGAGCAGGGCGGAAGAGAGAGGACGTTCCTCTATCCGCAGCCCGTTCTGTGCGCGGTGACGCCGAGGAAATCACATCTTACGTCAGGTCCTGGGATCGGACACCGGCTGGCAGTGTGGTCGGGATGGGGAAGGCGGATTTTCTCACCCCAAAGGCGATCGCCAATCGCATTAAATCGAAGGGTCTACAGAAGCTGCGATGGTACTGCCAGATGTGCCAGAAACAGTGCCGGGACGAGGTGAGGACATGCCAGGCCCATGTACTACACACTGCATGGTGCCCAGCTCTGTATACAGGAAATGTCCTACGATCACCTACCGAGCCTCGTAGCCTGTCATAGAGGAACGATCGTATTGTGGGCACAGTATGAGTGTGTGTAATGAAAGTCTATGGAACCCCTCAGTGTACAAGAGGCGATTTATCTGCGTTTTTTTTTTTTTTAGAAGCCTCATGAACGCCTGTCAGTGCTCTGCATTGTAGTGGGCAGTGTTGTGTTTGCGCCAACAGCTGAAGGGGGTTACAGAGGGAGGGAAAGGTTATATGCAGGAGTCTTGTATATGTGCACAGATTAATATTGTGCCATTAGTTTATAATGGGTGAGCGGTGGGTTTACATCCACTTTAAAGCCTAGGCGGCTCCAGTGGAAGTTCTCCTCTCCCCCTTCCTCCCTGCAATTTTCTGGGACACCTGACAGGTCCTAGAAGATTGCCTGGCCATTGAGGAGGCGTAGTGCACACCTGACAGGTCCTAGAAGATTGCCCAGCCATTGAGGAGGCGTAGTGCACACCTGACAGGTCCTAGAAGATTGCCCAGCCATTGAGGAGGCGTAGTGCACACCTGACAGGTCCTAGAAGATTGTCCGGCCATTGAGGCGTAGTGCACACCTGACAGGTCCTAGAAGATTGCCCAGCCATTGAGGAGGCGTAGTGCACACCTGACAGGTCCTAGAAGATTGTCCGGCCATTGAGGCGTAGTGCACACCTGACAGGTCCTAGAAGATTGTCCGGCCATTGAGGCGTAGTGCACACCTGACAGGTCCTAGAAGATTGTCCGGCCATTGAGGCGTAGTGCACACCTGACAGGTCCTAGAAGATTGCCCAGCCATTGAGGAGGCGTAGTGCACACCTGACAGGTCCTAGAAGATTGCCCAGCCATTGAGGAGGCGTAGTGCACACCTGACAGGTCCTAGAAGATTGCCCAGCCATTGAGGAGGCGTAGTGCACACCTGACAGGTCCTAGAAGATTGTCCGGCCATTGAGGCGTAGTGCACACCTGACAGGTCCTAGAAGATTGTCCGGCCATTGAGGCGTAGTGCACACCTGACAGGTCCTAGAAGATTGCCCAGCCATTGAGGAGGCGTAGTGCACACCTGACAGGTCCTAGAAGATTGTCCGGCCATTGAGGCGTAGTGCACACCTGACAGGTCCTAGAAGATTGCCCGGCCATTGAGGAGGCGTAGTGTACACCTGACAGGTCCTAGAAGATTGCCCAGCCATTGAGGAGGCGTAGTGCACACCTGACAGGTCCTAGAAGATTGCCCAGCCATTGAGGAGGCGTAGTGCACACCTGACAGGTCCTAGAAGATTGCCCAGCCATTGAGGAGGCGTAGTGCACACCTGACAGGTCCTAGAAGATTGCCCAGCCATTGAGGAGGCGTAGTGCACACCTGACAGGTCCTAGAAGATTGTCCGGCCATTGAGGCGTAGTGCACACCTGACAGGTCCTAGAAGATTGTCCGGCCATTGAGGCGTAGTGCACACCTGACAGGTCCTAGAAGATTGCCCAGCCATTGAGGAGGCGTAGTGCACACCTGACAGGTCCTAGAAGATTGTCCGGCCATTGAGGCGTAGTGCACACCTGACAGGTCCTAGAAGATTGCCCGGCCATTGAGGAGGCGTAGTGTACACCTGACAGGTCCTAGAAGATTGCCCAGCCATTGAGGAGGCGTAGTGCACACCTGACAGGTCCTAGAAGATTGCCCAGCCATTGAGGAGGCGTAGTGCACACCTGACAGGTCCTAGAAGATTGCCCAGCCATTGAGGAGGCGTAGTGCACACCTGACAGGTCCTAGAAGATTGTCCGGCCATTGAGGCGTAGTGCACACCTGACAGGTCCTAGAAGATTGTCCGGCCATTGAGGCGTAGTGCACACCTGACAGGTCCTAGAAGATTGCCCGGCCATTGAGGAGGCGTAGTGCACACCTGACAGGTCCTAGAAGATTGCCCGGCCATTGAGGAGGCGTAGTTTGAAGCCTCAAGTTGTCACAGCTGGGTGCCCACACTTGCAATGGCGGTGCCGGAGAGAGAGAGAGCCAGGGGTTCAGACGGCCGCATCGCTGGATCATGGGACAGGTGAGTGTGTGTTTATTAAAGGGTTAGTTTGCCTTTACTTTAAAATCTGTAAGGTGAATTTACTCGGGACCTCTTCCTCATCCCCCCGGTCCCACTGAGCTTCAGCGCGGTGGTCTCCTGTTCTGAGCCCTGCCATAGCCGCCTCACTGCTCCGGTGCTTAGAAATCCCTGGAGTTTTCTCTCCTAAACGTACCCCGTCAGGAGCATTCCAATCGGAACCCGCGTAGCCTGTCCTCTCAGTGGGAAAGAAGAGTGAATGCCGAGGGGATTTCTTTATCGTACATCACGGGACACAGAGCCATAGTATTAACTATATGGGTTATAGCCACCTTCAGGTGCTGGACACTGGCATACCCAATAAAGGAAGTTCACTCCCTATATAACCCCTCCTCCTACCAGGAGTACCTCAGTTTTTTCGCCAGTGTCTAAGGTGTTGGTCACAAGTGAAGATGTGCTCTGAGGAGCTTTGCTGGAGGGATCCTTGCTTGATTTAAATAGCCGCCACAGACCGGATCCATCCTAAGTGCCACTGAGGCCAAAGTGGATGGTACCCGGGCCTAGTAAACGAAGAACGAGGTTTTGCCTTTAACGCCTCTTTGTAGGGCTGGACCCTCGGGATCTAGGGCTTTGGTCAAGCTTACATTACCAAAAGTTTTTCCTGGCAGGGTGCTAATACAGGTCCAAGGGAGTGGAACCCCAATAATAAGGGAACTGGTCCTTGAAGGTTTGTTAACGCAGCCTGTCGTGATGGGTGAAGTTTGGATCTGTCAATGCAGTATCCTGCGGCGAGGATAAGGTAAGGGAAAAAGCCTAGGAACTGAAAAAGTCCACCTATGGTTTTTCTTCCTTAGGGAAAAATGTTGTTGTCATGCCTTAAATCTCCACTAGAGGGAGTATACCTTACCTGTTGTATTCATACCTTAATCTGTTGTATTCACTTCAGCTCAGTGTCAGTCCATGTGTCAGTCCATGTGTGGCAGCAGCAGCTTGCACAGTGGGGATTCCTCTTGCAGGTAAGAGATCTGCCATCCTGCATTTCTCCCCCCTGGAGGAACCAAGAGCGGTTAGGGATCAACAATTGTCGTGGCTCCCCTTGTAATACCCCCCCCCCCCCCCCGCAGGGGGTGCAGAGGTCCCGGTTTTCGGCTGCAGACATTTATTCTCCTGCCAGGTGTCTTTTGGCTCTGCCTCTTCCCCCCTTGTGTTGGGTCTGCGGGAACGTTATAAAATTTCAAACAAAAGAGGGGCAGGTTGTACGGAGGGGGCAAGACCTAGGCACTGTGTGTGGGACATAACGTCCACGAGTATGCAAGCGCATAGAGGAGACATTACCTGGAGCAGTCTCTCCTTGGCTGTGTAGCAAGGAGAAGCAAGCTGGCTACACTCAGGACACAGGAGCGGTGGGGCATGTAAGGGTGCAAAACGGGCATTCCTAATATGGAGAGAGCTAGACCGAACTTGTATTAGTGGCATTATACTGTCAGACTATTGTTCAGCGATTAGTGCATTTAAATAATAGCTCTGCTTTTTGTGCTTAGGACTATGTCTGCCAAAAAAGACACCACAAGGACCTCAAAAAAGGTACCAAAGATTCCACCTCCAGGCGCTGGGAACTCCAGCTGTGCCTCTACACTGTCATCCTCGCCTGAAATACCAGTTGTGGCAAGCCAGGGTGAGTCATTGGAACAAATTAGTGGTGCAGCTGCTTCTCACATCTCAGCCCCTGTATACGTGACTGAAGATGCCTTTTCCTCTGCCCTGGTGGGCCTAGAGGGAAGATTAGCGGCTTTAATTGCATCCTCCATCCAAAGGGATAGGAAGTGTTAGATCCCCTCCCTCACCTTAGACCCTTTACCAATGGAACAGTGGGTACAGGATGAAGTGTTACCCTCAGGCGATCAGGAGGAAAGACAAACAGATTACTCCTGTGCAGAGTAAACAACGGTAGATGAACTCTTTTCAGTCTCGCAATCTGAGAAGTTGCTGGTACAATCTCTTACGGAGATGGTTCGTTCCACTTTCACGCTAACCCTAATGGAGTCTGCTGAAAGTTTGGTTTCTTCCTTGGGTTCCTTAAAACCTTCACAGCCTTTGCATGCATTTCCTGTCCATGCATTACTAGAAAAGCTTATTTATGCTGAATGGGATCACCCAGATAAGCATTTTCTCCCTCCAAAGAGATTCTCAGTTCTCTATCCCATGGAGGAGAAATTCACCAAAAAATGGAATGTACCAGCAGTTGACGCTGCGATTTCCAGTGTGGATAAAAGTTTAACTTGTCCAGTAGACCATGCACAAATGCTTAAGGATCCAACAGATAAAAGGTTGGGATTCCTGTTAAAGTCCTCTTTCTTTGGCAGGTGCCGTTACTCAGCCTGCAGTCGCTGCAATAGGCATCTGTCAATCCCTAAAGGACCAATTTAGACAGGCTCTTAAAGAGGTTCCTGTACAGCAAGATTTGGCCGAACTTCCAAGAGCATTATGTTTTGCCATAGACGCCATTAAAGATTCTATTCACCAGGCGTCTCACCTTGCGCTTGTGCTAGTACACATGTGTAGAATCCTGTGGTTAAAAAATTGGTCAGCCGAAGCACCATGCAAAAAGCTCCTGACTGGTTTTCCTTTTCATGGGGATTTGGTATTTGGAGATGATTTGGACAAATACATCCAAACTATTTCCAGTGGGAAAAGTACTCTTTTGCTAGTCAAAAGAAAGAATAAATGCCCTTCATTTAAGCGGACTCTTTCTCCTATGCCAAGGGCATCTGCCTCTAGGCAATGGCGACGGCCTCTGCCATCAGACTCAAGAGGAAAACCTCAGGGTCAGGCCCAGGCTCAAAAGAAGTCCTGGGGCCGGAAACCTGCAAAACAGAGTTCTAAAGCCTCATTATGAAGAGGCGTCCCCCCTCGCCAGGGTGGGGGGAAGACTTCTGCAGTTCTCAGAAGTCTGGCAAGAGGAAATTCAGGACAGATGGGTCATCTCCACGGTAACTCTAGGGTACAAACTGGAATTTCGGGACTTTCCACCGTCTCATTCCCATAGAACGAAAAGGCAATCTCTGTTTCGGGCACTAGACCGATTAATGGCTCAGGGGGTGATCATACAAATCCCCACAGAAGAGCAAGGTTTGGGGTTTTATTCAAACCTCTTTACGTTATCAAAACTGGATGGAGATGTCAGACCTATTCTAGATGTAAAAAATCGAAATCAGTTCCTGAAGATCCGCTAAATTCGCATGGAGTCGATCAGGTCAGTGATTTCTATCCTACAATAAGGAGAACTTCTGGTATCTATCAACATCAGGGATGCATATCTGCATGTTCCTATATTGTCTGCTCACCAAAAGTTTCTGCAGTTCGAGGTAGAACAGCAGCATTTTCAGTTTATAGCCCTGCCCTTTGGGCTGGCTACAGCACCCTGGATGTTTACAAAAGTTTTGGCCCCACCTCTGCCTAGGTACAGGGCATAACAGTCTTGGCGTATCTAGACGGTCTATTGCTAATAGCCCGGTCGCTGGCCTGTTTGGAGCAAAGCGTACACATTACAACCAGTTACCTGGAAAGTCTAGGTTGGATCCTCAACCTAGAGAAGTCTTCCTTAAAACCGCTAAAAAGGCTGGAGTACTTGGGTCTGATCATAGGCCCAGAAGAAAGTGTTCTTGCTTCAAGCAAAGGTTTACGCCATAAGAGAGCTGGTGCAGATGGTCAGGTCAAAAAGAGATCCCTCCATTCGCCTTTGCATGAGGTTGTTAGGAAAGATTGGTGGCTTAATTCGAAGCAGTCCCCTATGCCCAGTTCCATTTGAGACTGTTGCAAAACAGTATCCTGTCTGCCTGGAACAAAACAGTTCAAGCTTTAGACTTGCCCATGCGGCTGTCCCCAAGGGTGTCCCAGAGCCTCAGTTGGTGGTTGGTAACCTGGAATCTACTGAAAGGAAAATCCTTCAGACCAGTTATCTGGAAGGTGGTAACGACAGATGCCAGTCTTTCAGGTTGGGGAGTAGTAGAAAAGACAACTGTCCAGGGACAGTGGTCGAGAACCGAAAGGACCTTGCCCATCAACATCCTAGAGATTCGGGCAGCAGGTCTGGCTCCGAAGGCCTGGACATTCAGGTTACGGGGTTGTCCTGTCAGGATCCATTCCGACAAGGTCACAGCTGTGGCCTATACCAATCACCAAGGTGGCACCAAGAGTCTCGCAGTGCAGAGAGAGGTGAACCATATTCTAACTTGGGCAGAAAGGAATGTTCCGTGCCTATCGGCAGTCTTCATTCCGGGAGTAGAGAATTGGCAGGCGGACTACTTGAGTCGCCAGCAGTTATTCCCGGGGGAATGGTCCCTTCACCCCGACACTTTTCGGGCTGTTTGCCAAAGATGGGGGACTCCGGACGTAGATCTTCTGGCATCCAGATTCAACATGAAGTTGGTCAACTTTGTGTCCAGGACAAGGGATCCACTCGCATGCGGAACAGATGTGTTGGTGACCCCGTGGGATCAGTTCTCACTGATTTATGCATTTCCCCCTATTCAGTTGCTGCCACGACTTCTTTGCAGGCTCAAGCTGGAAAGAAAGCCGGTAATTCTGGTGGCCCAGAAGGTCCTGGTATGCAGAAATCGTAAAAGATGGCGGTGGAGGATCCATGGTCCCTTCCACTACGGCCAGACCTACTCACACAGAGGCTGATACTCCGTCCTACCTTACGAACTCTAAATTTAACGGCTTGGCTATTGAAACCCACATTCTGAAAAAACCGTGGGCTTTCCGGGTCAGTTATCTCTACCTTGATTAATGCAAGGAAGCCAGCTTCCAGAACTATATATTATAGGGTCTGGAGGGTTTATGTTTCCTGGTGTGAATCCAAGGTTTGCACCCTCGGAATTATATCATAGGCAGAATTCTGAAAAAAAGGAGGGAAAGGAAAATGGCTGCACACCCCAAATAGAATTACAAAAAGGGAATTTGTCCCCCAAGGACAAGGGGGTTTTCTTGGCAGCACAAAACTCGTACAAAGGTATAAAATGATGATAATTTTATTTGAGCATAGGACAGTAGAGTAAAAAACATGAACTGTGTACAAGTTATAAAAAGCACAGGAGCATATACAGGGCTACACGTAAATAATACAAAGAACAGGCGCTTGGATAGGTCTGCCGCGTTTCAACCCCATCGGGTCTTCTTCAGAGGAAATGCATGCGCTGTTGAAAAGTTATATACATAAAAATAGTATCAATACAAAAATATACAATTTATATGTAGTAATTTGCAGGGGTCTTAGACATAGTTACCAAGAGTCTGCGTGTAGCCAGGTCTCCTGAACCTAAGACTTTCAAAGAAGCCTCCACCAGTCCGGTCCCCGCCTAGAGTCCCCCGGCCAGCCAACACCCCGATAGGGGGGAGTCAAGCAGCAATTGCGTAACTTACGGTGAACTACACATAGGGAATGCCCCACAACCGGCAAGAGGCACGTGTGGGTCAGCGGCACCTGTGATCCAAACATCAAGCAATAGCATCAATCAGCGCATGTAAGGAGTGTGTTAGGTTTATTTTTTAATTTCTATGAACTTATGTGAGTCATATACTAATGATACTCCTTATTTTATAGGGTTTTTATTTGGGGTGATAAGCCCAAGTTATGAAAATGATTGGAGTTCATATTCAAAAGTTATTTGAACCTAATGGGTATATGTTGAAAGTAGAACTGGGAGATGCACGCAAAGAGAGAAGGCAAAAAGAGAAAAAAAAAAAAGGGAGAAAAGGGGATAAAGGGCAGGAAAAAAGGACGAGGGGCAAAGAAAAGAGGAAAGAAGAAGGTAAGGGAAAGAAGAGAAGAAGAAAAAGGGAAAGGGGGGAGAAAAAGAGGGGGAACGGGGGGAATGGGAAAGGAGTTGTGAGGATTATAGGCAGAATTCTTGCCTTTCTACAATTAGGGGTAGAGATGAAATTGGCCTTGAGTACTATTAAGGGCCAAGTCTCAGCTTTATTGGTCTTATTTCAAAGACCGCTTGCTTCACATTCTTATGCCGCGTACACACGGCCGGACTTTTCGACCGAACTGGTCCGATGGACACCAACGGACCAAATCCGGCGGACAATCTGATCGTGTGTGGGCTTCACCGGACCTTCAGCGGACTTTTCAAGTCGCAAATCTGACGGACTTTAGATTTGGAACTTGCTTCAAATCTTTACGTCGTAACTCCGCCAGACCCAGAAATCCGCTCGTCTGTATGCTAGTCTGACGGACAAAAACCGTCGCTAGGGCAGCTATTGGTTACTGGCTATCAACTTCCTTATTTTAGTCCGGTGTACGTCATCGCGTACGAATCCGTCGGACTTTGGTGTGATCGTGTGTAGGCAAGTCCGTTCGTTAGAAAGTCAGTCGAAAGTCCGCTGGAAAGTCTGTCGGACCCGTCCGGTCGAAAAGTCCGACCGTGTGTACGCGGCATTAGTTTTGTCAGTGTTACAAAAACAGCCATTTGAACCAATACAGCATACTCCCTTAGTCCTTCTGACAAGGAAGTTAGTATTTTTGGTTGCTATATCCTCAGCAAGGAGGGTCTCAGAATTGGCTGCTCTTTCTTGTAAAGAGCAATATTTAATTATTCACAAGGACATCGTTGTGTTGCGTCCTCGTCCAGGTTTCCTGCCAAAAGTGGTATCAGGTTTTCACCTGAACCAAGATATTGTCCTGCCATCGTTTTTTTTCCAAAACCATGTTCCAGGGAAGAGAAGTCACTACATTGTCTTGATGTGGTGAGAGTGGTAAAAGTCTATTTAAAAATTGACTGCTCAGATCCGGAAGACTGATGTCTTATTTATACTACCAGAAGGTCCTAAGAAAGGACAGGCAGCGTCGAAATCCACTGTCACTAAGTGGATTTGGCAAGTTATAATTCAGGCTTATGATTTAAGGGGTAAGATTCCACCTTTTCAAGTCAAAGCGCACTCTACCAGGGAGGTTAGTGCTTCTTGGGCAGTGCGTCACCAGGCCTTCATGGCTCAGATCTGTAAGGCCGCAACTTGGTCTTCAGTACATACATTCACCAAGTTTTATCAGGCGGACGTAAAAAGGCATGAGGATATCGCCTTTGGGCCCAGTGTGCTGCAGGCAGCAGTATAGGTCCTCAAGTCTGGGGGTGTCCTACGGGTTGTGTCTCCCTCTCCTCAAATAGCATTGCTATGGGACGTCCCATATAGTTAATACTATGGCTCTGTGTCCCGTGATGTACGATAAAGAAAATAGGATTTTTTTAACAGCTTGCCTGTAAAATCCTTTTCTTGAAGTACATCATGGGACACAGAGGTCCCTCCCCTCTTTCTGGTGTTTAAGTATATTTCTTTGCTACAAAAACTAAGGTACTTCGGGAAGGAGGAGGGGTTATATAGGGAGTGAACTTTCTGTATTGGGCATGCCAGTGTCCAGCACCTGAAGTCGGCTATAACCCATATAGTTAATACTATGGCTCTCTGTCCCGTTATGTACTCCGAGAAAAGGATTTTACAGGCAAGCTGTTTAATAAATCCTATTTTCTAAGCCCCGGACCCCTGGGGTGGCTATACCTGGGCTCGGTACGGGAGATACCCATGCTGCAGTTCAGTGGGACTGCCGGGGGGGGGGGTCCTGTGTAAGTTCACCTTACACTTTTTGTACCTGTTGACTCTTAATAAACACAAACACGAAACACAAAATGATTTTTTTTCTTGTGTTTGAACATGTGTTCTTTGCATTTTAGATCATTTAAAAAGATGTGATTCCATATTTAACATGCGTTTTTTTTTTTTTTTCTTTTTCTTTTTCTCCATTGAAGAATGGCTTCAAATGTCACTGCTTGTCAGAGTCTCACCAGAGGCAGCTGCTGCTTGCTTCAGAGAATCCCGAACAGTTTATGGATTATTTTTCAGAGTGAGTGTCATTTGTTTCAAAAATTTTAAAGTAAAGTGATACACACTGTTTAATTTACATTGACCCTTCTATTTCTGTATATGGATGATAGCACTAATTATTTTAACCACTTCAATACCCGCGTATAGTCATATGACGTCCACAGATGGGATCTCCCATCCTGGGTGGACGTCATATGACGTCCTGGGATTCCCGGCCGTCTAGGGGGCGCGCACTCGGGACCTGGTGCGTGTGCCCGGCGGCCGCGATGTCCGCCGGGCACCCGCGATTGCCCGTTAACCGGGCCGGCATGTGGATCTGTGTGTGTAAACACACAGATCCACAGCCTGTCAGCTCTGAGGAGAGCGATCTGTGTTCCCAGAACGGAGGAACACTGATCGGTCTCCTCCCCTAGTGCGTCCCCTCCCCCTTCAGTTAGAATCATTCCCTAGGAAACATACTTAACCCCTCCCCGCCCCCTAGTGGTTAACCCCTTCACTGCCTGTCACATTTACACAGTAATCAATGCAATTTTATAGCATTGATCGCTGTATAAATGTGATTGGTCCCAAAAGTGTCCGATGTGTCCGCCATAATGTCGCAGTCACCAAAAAAAATCGTGATCGCCGCTAAAAAAATTTTAAAAAAATATTTTTTTAAAAAATGCCATAAATCTATCCCGTATTTTGTAGACGCTATAACTTTTGCGCAAACCAATCAATATACGCGTATTGCAATTTTTATTTTTTTTTTACCAAAAATATGTAGAAGAATACGTATCGGCCAAAACTGAGGAAAAAATGTGTTTTTAAAAAAAAAATTGGGATATTTATTATAGCAAAAAGTAAAAAATATTGTGTTTTTTTTCAAAATTGTCGCTCTTCTTTTGTTTATAGCGCAAAAAATAAAAACCGCAGAGGCGATCAAATACCACCAAAAAAAAGCTCTATTTGTGGTGAAAAAAGGACGTCAATTGTTTTTGGGTACAACGTCGCACGACCGCGCAATTGACGTTTAAAATGCGACAGCGCTGAAAACTAAAAATTGGCCTGGGAAGGAAGGGGGTGAAATTGCCCTGTATTGAACCGGTTAATAATTAAAAAAAAATAAAAAATCTAAGTACCTTTTTTTTCATAATTCCATATATATCTGTCCTGTGACCCAGCTCTCTCAACCTGTCAGCAGGGAAACCTCAGCGGAAGGAGCTTTTAGTTCACTGCTGCTGGTCACATATTAAAAAAAAAAAAAAAAAAAAAAAAAAAAAAGACACTTTATGGACTACAGAGGAAAAATACATAATATCAAATGTGTTAAATCATAATACAAATATGTATTTGAACTCATCTTTATTTTTACCATGCAAAAACATGATATGGGCTGTTTGGAGGGAGGGGTTCTTCCAATCACAGCCTTTTTCTTGCCCCTCCAGCCCGTGCCTTTTGTATGAGCTTAGAATTACAGGAAGATGGTGCCTCAAGGCAGGAGTTCTAACCCCTAAGCCACTGTCCATCTAATGCACCTTTCTGTAATTGTGTGGAAAGATGCTTCAATGTTCCTGAATTTAGAACGGCGTTGCCGCTCCCATGTAGGCTGTGCTTGCACTACAGTTTGATCAAACATTCAGTTTCCCCACCGCTCCTCTGTAAACCCAGGATTGTCATAATGACTTGAGCCTGGGTTCACACAGGAGCGGCACGGGAAACGGCATGCAACTCGGACAGGAATTGTGCCCCATTTCTGTTCAAATCACATGCGATTCTTTGCAGTATGATTTGAGGCCATTCATGGACTCAAACCACACCGCAAAGGAATCGGTATTCATACTCGCCGATTTAAAAAAAAAAAAAGTATTGGCGCAACCCCAAATTTTTTAATGTATTGCCATTTAATTTTCATTGCCTGACAAGACTTTCAATGGTATTTTTAATGAAACAATTGTAATGTAAATCTAGTTGATCTAAGCAATGTTTGCATTAACTAACTATTAAAAGAAACTGTTAATTGGAATTAACAATTTTTTTTTGTTTGTTTTTAAGAGAATTCCGCAACGAATTTTTGGAGTTGCTGAGTCGACGATTTGGTGAGTGAGGTTGTATCTATTATTTCTGAGGAAGACCCACATTATTCCAGGCTAATAGGATTCTGGCTTTAATGTTGCTAATTATAAAAAGTCTAGGTGTACATGGGCTGCTCATGCTCCACCTGACTCTGACTGCACTTAGCACAGCTTGAATGGGAGGTGAAGCTGATTTTCCACTCTCTGCTTATCAGGCTCCATTCACACTTAGGCGATTTGAATCACAGGTGGAATTGCTGCGATTCTGCCCACGATTCTAAATCATGGCAAAATGCTGGACGCGTATGCAATGCCATCGCAGCGCATTGGGTTTTGCCGTGATTGCAGTATGTTTTTTCCTGCCAAAATCACACTGCAATTAGGGTGCCATTAAGAAGTAATGGCATTGCAAACATGTCCCGCTTGGGATTTGGAATCGCAGCGATCCTGCCCGCAATTCAAATCACCTAGCTGGGTTGAGTGGGAAAAACCTGTCAGCTCCAGTCGGAGCCGCTATACTAACTATATGAAGTTAGTATAGCGATCTCCCCCACTGAGCTATTGTGTTCTGACAGGGGAACCCCGCCAGAACACTCCGATCAGTGCTCTCTGCTGTTGGCTGAGTCAGTCGGCTGCTGGTTTTCCAGCATGCATGTCCAAACGAGCGACTTCTGTCGGACAGACTGACATACATATGAGCTGAATGTCGGCCGTTTTTTTTTTTTTTTTGAGCCGGCAAATGTGTCCCAGTTTTAGGTTTGACATGCAGCTCTTTCTCAGTGTACATCTTATGTTGGTTGTTTTGCCCAATGAAGAAGGAATATCATGTATGCTTGTCAGAGGAAGGTGGAGCTAAGGTTTCTCAGAAGCTCATTTACACTAGTATATTAAAGCGGAGCTCCACCCAAAAGGGGAAGCTCCACTTGTTTGCACCCCCACTGCCACATTTGGCACTTTTTTTTTGGGGGGGGGGGGGAGCGGGTATCTGGTTTTGACAGGTACCCACTCCCGCTTCCGGGTGAGATCTGTGCATGGCGATCTACAACATATCTGGTCCCTCCTCCTTCCACCTGCTGCCTTCTGGGACCTGTGTGTCCCAGAAGACAGCGGGGCCATTCAGAAAGCGCAGTGCAACTCGCGCATGCGCAGAAGCCTGAAGGTTTCACTGCCGGTTTCCCTAACTTGCAATGCCATCGCCTGCACCCAAAGCCGATGGAAGAAATGGCTTGGGGTACTGACATCCCAGGATCCCTGGACAGGTAAGTGTCCTTATATTAAAAGTCAGCAGCTACAGTATTTGTAACTGCTGACTTTAATTTTTTTTTTTTTTTCAGACGGGGCTGAAATGTTCTTGTGAGATATACAGTATTGGTTTCCCTGTGTCAGCTTATCTCTTTTGTTCTAACTTCAACAGGTACTAAACGTGTTCACAATAACATTGTTTACAATGAGTACATCAGTCATCGAGAGCACGTACACATGAATGCCACACAGTGGGAGACACTGACAGACTTCACAAAATGGCTGGGCAGAGAAGGTAATTTGTTTGAGCTAGTGCGTATACAGTAAATTAAACACGTGACCAATTAAATATAACTGAATGATAGAGAAATGACTAATGAAGTTCTAAGCCAAGATTCAGTGCACTTCACTGTGCAGTAATGTTCACACCGGTAGCAGTATGATTAGTGATTTATTTATATACATACATACATTTTTTTTATATATACATTTATTTAATTTTTTTTTAGCAGAGACCATAGGGAATAAAATAGCGGCTGTTGCAATTTTTATGTCATGCAGTATTTGTGCAGCAATTTTTTTTGTAAAAAAACACAATATTTACCCCAATTTTTTTGTATAATGTGAAAGCTTTTACGCTGCGTAAATAAATACCTAACATGTCACACTTTAAAATTGCACACACTGGTGGAATGGCGCCAAACTTTGCTGCTTAAAAATCTCCATAGGTGATGCTTTTACAGGTTACCAATTTAGAGAACCAGGGGATGGGGGCGCTTTAAATTTTACACTTTTCCTTACATTCTTTTATTTTTGATTACTTTTATTCCTATTACAAGGATTGTAAACATCCCTTGTAATAGGATTAGGGCATGACAGGTCCTCTTTATGGAGAGATCGGGGGTATAGAAGTCCCTACATCTCTCCTCCAGGCTGGAAAGCCTGGGATAAAAAAAAAAAATCGATCTCGGACTTTCCAGCTAAAAAAAATAGCAGTGTTTACATCTGCCGAAGCCGGAAATTACTTCGCTTTCAGCCTCTGAGGGTCATCTGGTCCCCGGCTCGCTCTATGATAAACTGGAGGCGGATTCTTTCTTCGACTCCCCGATTGCTGGAGATACCGGAGAAGCACTGAAAGGAGGGGGGACGTCCCCTCCCGCTGTCTATAAGAGTAATCAAGCGACTAAACAGCCGCTATGATGGCTTTTATATGTATATATCACCACTTTGTTACTAAACCCACAACCATTAAATCTGCCTGTATGTGCAAAATAGCATGTTACACATACTGTGGAACTTGAGGGGTTAATCCTCTGCATTGGGTAAAAAGGCTCTTTGATCCTGTATGGACAGATCCTCCCCCTCCTGCAGGGACACAATGGGCAATGCCAGATAAAACACAGTCAGAGTAGTCCTCCTGCACATGCTCAGTTTGGTCTCTATTGCTGGAGAGAACATTTCCTGTGTCAGTTGAGCTGTTCAGGTCACATGATATGACATCACACATTTCGGTGTGTATACAGATCCTAAATGACAGCCCAGTCCCTCCCTCCTCCTCTATGCCCAGTAACTAAAAAAGAACACAGTGAGTACGATGTCACATCTTGATTGATGGATGATCCGCCTCCCATAAGAGCATGAGGACACAGGTTATAGTGGAAATCTCCTCTTACCTGAACACTCCGCACTCGTGCATACACTGCAGTTTATCATTTGACTGTGGTATACATTCAGCCAAAAAGGTATTTAGTGGCAGTATTTGAATGTAAAAAGAAGGTGGGTTGGATGACCTATTTTTATATTACTTAGTTTAGTAACACTTTAAAATCCAGGCTGCCATAAATTGTAATTACTGCTACACTTAGAAGGCACTGCTTTTTGTTCCTTTCATGTTTCAGAGTCTTTTCTAGCTTTTCCCAGCCGGCAGTCTCTAAGGACAGCTTCTTTGTTGTCCTTACACAGACGACTTATAACGGACTTGATAACATTGCCCTATTGTGTGACTTGGTCACAACCATTTTTAACTATATCATTTCATAGCCTTCTCCAGAATGCACCATATAATTGTATCTGTTTGTATGTCATATGACGTCCACCTAAGGTTAAGTGGATAATAAACATGCGCTTACCAGTTCAGGGATCCAGCGCTGTCCTCACCTCAGCCGGTTCTTCGCCGGTCTTTAAATCTCTGGTGCCGCCATTCGGATGTGGGAAGCTGGCTGTGACTTCCGCAGCACTTTCTCAATGGACCCGCAGCCTCCTGGGCCTGTGACGTGTCCCAGAAAGTTGTCGAAACTAGGTACCTGCTCCCTAAAAAAAAAATTCAGCACTTGATTATTGTTAAATTCCTATATCATCTTTAAAAAAAATCTTTGTTTTTGGCATTTTTGTGTAAAATTATTTTAGCTTCATTTCTCATATGTATTTAATGTAGCATGTGAATGTGCTTTCCTTAGCTTTGCATTATTGCAGCATATTAATTTTGCCTGATGAGTTATTTTATATCAAACGTCCTTTTAGGTTTATGTAAAGTTGATGAAACCCCTAAGGGCTGGTACATTCAGTACATAGACCGGGATCCGGAAACAATCAAGAGACAGCAGGAGCTAGAGAAAAAGAAGAAACAGGATCTCGATGACGAAGAGAGGACTGCAAAATTTATTGAGGAGCAAGTTAGAAGGGGCAAAGGTGAAGCAGAGCCGGTAAGGACCAAGTTTACCAGAATAAAGTGATCTTATTTTAAAAATTATTTTTTTTTTTAATAAGAAAGTATTTTATTTTTAACTAACATTCAAACAACCAAACAAAACATTTTGGCATTGTGTAAGCAAAGGGGCACAATTTACAAGGATGCTATGACGTTTCTCACAACTTGCACAGAGCTATTTGCATATTCAAGTGAGTGGAACAGTAAGGGGAATCAGTAAACCATATTAAGATGTATATCTTTGCTCATCAGAAATGAGTACTATACCTAACGTTTGTACAGAGCAGAGTAATCTTACTGCTAATTAAAAGGTAAACAGTTAGAAAAGTTGTCTTATTTAGATGCGTTATTAAATGGTCTTAATCACTCCACACAGTTGTCTGTCAGTAATACTTTTTTGTTTTTTAATTTGCACTATTAAATTAAGACAAGCTTTTTTTTGGGGGGGGGGGGGGGGGGGGCGGAGGGGGAGTGCATATACAGTACTAATACACAAGTTTTTCTGAATGTTAGTGATTGTAAAGTCTCTATTTCTTTTTATCCTATTAAAATAACAAACGGGTTATACTTTCCTGCTCTGTGCACAGAGTAGCCCTGATCCTCCGCTTCACCCCCTGGCTCCTTCTTGCTCCTCCTCGCTTCACCCCCTCCCTTCCCTCCCTGCTGAGTTCCCCTATAGAAATAGGCTTGCTATGGGGGCACTCGTGTGTGCTCGCTCCTGATCCCCGCTTTGTGTGTCCATAAGACACACAGAGTGGGGCTCGACCCCACTCCCTCCTCACTGGCTCTGATTGACAGCAGCAGGAGCCAATGAGAAAACCGAGAGAGCCTCGACTCTTGTGCACATCGCTGGATCGAGATCGCAGTAAGGTAAAAAAAACCACCTGCCTTTGCAACCACTTTAAGAAAGTAAGAAAAATCTGCAACCATGACAGTTTCTGACAAATATACTCACGGACAATAATAAAAGTAAAAGTCAGATAGGGAAGGGGGGGAGGAGGAGGTGATGGTGTTGTCTATTGAGTCACAGGATGAGAATGGTCAAAAAACTATGATGGTGTTTGTAATGTAATTGCAGTGGATGAGTTACATTATCAGTGGCCAAAGAGGATCCCTGCTGGATCAGGGAGAATTGCTGGTGGTGGGGGGGGGGGGGGGGGAACGACACATCAGTGACAGTCTCAATCAATGAGGACATCACAGAAGAAGGCAGGTGCCTGTCATAATCTTCTTCAAGTATGCAGTGCTGTGGACATTTGCAAATTATTGTAAATTATGTAAAAAATCTCCCCCTCCACCTATGAGTTTACTTCCACTTTAACACTGGAAGGGGTGCTTACAATGGTCATAATTCATTTGGGTAAAACCTTTATCCGAAAAAGGAAAATAACCTGTTTCCTTAACTGCTTAAAAAGTGCTATCAGTTAGGCTTTAATTTGTTAGTCACCTATGTAAAATCCATCTTAACCTACTTGTCCATCTAAATTTTGCCCTCCTCCAGTGGAGAAATGAGTAGAGCTGCTCTTAGACAAATAGTGTGTTGCTGGCCAGACCACCAAGTGAAAAAAGCCAAAAAAAAAAAAAAAAACGAATACAGCTACAACATATAAGGATTGGTGGGCTCCAGTATTTAAACTTTTTTTGTTTTTTGGATTTGCATGCATTTAACCTCGAGGTGTAAGACCAATGCACACTGTTTCCTGTAGAAGACAGTAGACCTTACACTCACATACGCAGTGCCAGCTTCCCTTTTTCCTGGTATGGTATTTTTGAATAAAAATGAATTTAATATTTTCATATTAAAGTGGAGTTCCTCCCATTTTTAAAATTAACATTCATCCATGTGGCCATCCGTAGTGTATTTCTAAATTGATTATACAGTGGGGACGGAAAGTATTCAGACCCCCTTAAATTTTTCACTCTTTGTTATATTGCAGCCATTTGCTAAAATCATTTAAGTTCATTTTTTTTTCCTCATTAATGTACACACAGCACCCCATATTGACAGAAAAACACAGAATTGTTGTCATTTTTGCAGATTTATTAAAAAAGAAAAACTGAAATATCACATGGTCCTAAGTGTTCAGACCCTTTGCTGTGACATTCATTTGAGTTCAGCTGTGTGTGATTGTGCTGATTGGACTTGATTAGGAAAGCCACACAACTGTCTATATGAGACCTTACAGCTCACAGTGAATGTCAGAGCAAATGAGAATCATGAGGTCAAGGGAACTGCCTGAAGAGCTCAGAGACAGAATTGTGGCAAGGCACAGATCTGGCCAAGGTTACAAAAAAATTTCTGCTGCACTTTAAGATTCCTAAGAGCACAGTGGCCTCCATAATCCTTAAATGGAAAATGTTTGGGACGACCAGAACCCTTCCTAGAGCTGGCTGTCCAGCCAAACTGAGCTATCTGGGGAGAAGAGCCTTGGTGAGAGAGGTAAAGAAGAACCCATAGATCACTGTGGCTGAGCTCCAGAGATGCAGTCTGGAGATGGGTGAAAGTTGTAGAAAGTCAACCATCACCTCCACCAGTCGGGGCTTTATGGCAGAGTTGCCCGATGGAAGCCTCTCCTTAGTGCAAGACACATGAAAGCCCGCATGGAGTTTGCTAAAAAACACCTGAAGGACTCACCTGAAGAAATAAGATTCTCTGGTCTGATGAGACCAAGATAGAACTTTTTGGCCTTAATTATAAGCGGTATGTGTGGATAAAACCAGGCACTGCTCATCACCTGTCCAATACAGTCCCAACAGTGAAGCATGGTGGTGGCAGCATCATGCTGTGGGGGTGTTTTTCAGCTGCAGGGACAGGACGACTGGTTGCAATCGAGGGAAAGATGAATGCGGCCAAGTACAGGAATATGGATGAAAACCTTCTCCAGAGTGCTCAGGACCTCAGACTGGGCTGAAGGTTTACCTTCCAACAAGACAATGACCCTAAGCACACAGCTAAAATAACGAAGGAGTGACTTCACAACAACTCTGTGACGGTTCTTGAATGGCCCAGCCAGAGCCCTGACTTAAACCCAATTGAGCATCTCTGGAGAGACCTAAAAATGGCTGTCCACCAACGTTTACCATCCAACCTGACAGAACTAGAGAGGATCTGCAAGGAGGAATGGCAGAGGATCCCCAAATCCAGGTGTGAAAAACTTGTTGCATTTTTCCCAAAAAGACTCATGGCTGTATTAGATCAAAAGGGTGCTTCTAATAAATACTGAGCAAAGGGTCCGAATACTTAAAACCATGTGATATTTCAGTTTTTTCTTTTTTAATAAATCTGCAAAAATGTCAACAATTCTGTGTTTTTCTGTCAATATGGGGTGCTGTGTGCACATTAATGAGGAAAAAAATGAACTTAAAGTGGAGTTCCACCCACTTTTACAACTCTTCAGCATCCCTCACTAAACTGTGCACTGTAAACGAATTGGATATTTTAAATTTTTTTTTCTCAGCACTTACTGTATATCTGCTGTATTCATTTTTCACTTCCTCCTCCCTGGCCGCGGCCCATCGCATCATTTCCTATTTGCAATGCCTTCTGGGAAGGGGCGGCAACTTCCTCTGATACTGCAGTTGCTATGGAAACCTGACCTGAAACCTATTACACTGCTTGTGCTGCACTGAGCATGTGCGAGATCTGCAAGGTTGAGATCCAGGAAGAAATACAGTCTGGCTTCAGATGCCCAGACTTAAGATGGCCACGGCCTGCTGTAAGTTTATAAAATAACAAACTACTGCTATAAACTAACAAAACAGACCTTAGTTTACAGATTAACTTTACTAGAATACATTAAGCTTGTGTATTATAGGGGTATTTTTATTTAAAAAGTATAATTTCGGCCGGAACATCACTTTAAATGATTTTAGCAAATGACTGCAATATAACAAAGAGTGAAACATTTTAAGGGGGTCTGAATACTTTCTGTCCCCACTGTATGTGTGTGTGTGTATATGTGTTTTATTTTAAAAATTTTTATTTTTTTATTTTTTTTTATGTCTAAATACCTTTTATTTAGATCTGTGTATGCGGCACTTCCGGTCCTGACACCTAGGTGATTCACTTGGGCTCCTGGGATATCAGCGTCATCTATCCCAGGAGTCCATGGGTATTGTTTAACCACCTCAATACTGGGCACTTTCGCCCCCTTCCTTCCCAGAAATTTTCAGCTTTCAGCGCTCTCACACTTTCAATGACAATTGCGCGGTCATGCAATGCTGTACCCAAATTAAATTTTTATTATTTTGTTCACACAAATAGAGCTTTCTTTTGGTGGTATTTATTCACGACTCCGTTTTTTATTTTTTGCGATATAAGCGAAAAAAGAGCGGAAATTTGGAAAAAAAAAAACCAATATTTTCTTCTTTCTATTTTAAAAGAAATCCAATAAAATCGAAATTTTGTCATAAATTTAAGCCAAAATGCATTCTGCTACATGGTTTTTGGTAAAAAAAAATCCCGTTAAGTGTATAATAATTGGTTCGTGTGATCACGGACACATGTGCGCAAATGATCATGTACAGATGTGCGCAGGTGACATATGTGTGCAGATAATCATTGGGACATGTGATTTTACTGGGACATATGTGGGGGACAGGTGTTTTTACTATGTGGGGACATGTGTTTTGGGGACATTGTGTGTTTACTTTGTGTATACTTTGTGTTTTTACATGTGTGTGTGGGGACACTAGACTGGTGATCAGTGAGTAAAAAGCTGTAAAAAACAGCTCATACTCACTGATCACCGGCTGCAGCGATCCGCTCTCCTCTCCTCACTGACAACTTCCGTGTGAGGAGAGCCGAGCCGATTGCCTAGCAACCGGCTCTGTGTTTACATCACATGACGGCTGTGATTCAACACGGCCGTCATGTGATCAGGAGGGGCAATCGCAGAGCCCTCCTGCCGATTGGAGATGCGCCGTGTCCAGGTGACACGAGTGCATCGGGATCGCTCCGCTGCGCGGGCACTATCCCGCTCCTTCTGAGGGACGTTCCTGAACATCCACTCAGAAGGAGAGATGGCCCACCCGGCCGTTTATGTGCAGTGGCCGGGTGGAAAGTGGTTAATGAAGAAACTGCGCCGTGCAGTGTCATTACTGCGCAGGCGCAAGATCGGGAGGCGCATGCTGGGTAGCCAGCTGCACCAATTCCCAGATATAAACACATGTGGGCTTCAGATGCCTTCAACCTCAATGGTCCCTGCCTGCTTCCCAGATCTGGTAAGATTTTGATTTAAAAGAAAGAAGGAACACATTAATAACCTTTTGCAAATCTTAAAGTAGAAGCTCTAACCAATCCTGGTGGAGCATTTAAAAAAAAAATTTGATTATGTGGACTGGAACTTCGCTTTAAACAAGCACTCTGGAAAATGGCAACAGATGCATAGAAAGGTCAGAGATTACCATGAGATGCACATATTACCATGAGGCATGCCTGTTACCTATGAGTCTACTGTGGAATAAAACCCCATCTTGTTGATGTAATTGGCAATCTTCTGCCCCTCAGCCAATGTTAAATTAAGCTGGGTTCCCTGTTACCCTGAAAGAGACATTGCACCACATGAGGAAAAGGAAATAAAATTCACACATCTCTTGGCAACCACTGTCTTTACTACATTCAACAAACTGAATATATTGTGTAATTTTATTAATAATCAGGAATAATTTATCTTGATTTTCAGGAAACTCCTGTGTTCACTGAATTAAATAGGGAAAGTGAGGAAGAGAAAAGTAAGTCTTTTTGCCTGTCGCACTCAATGTCATTAGTGCTTTGCTTTAACCAATAGAATGCAATGCTATTACCCTTGACAAAAAAAATTGTAGGATTTGAGTTGAATTGTGATCTACACTATGGAAAAGATCATTGTAAATGATTACGAACAACACTTTTTTGTGTACTAGATTGGCATTGTGCATATTCAGTGCTTGATGGAATAGTCATGTGTTTATTTTTCAAATGACAGATACCACTCAAATATTCTTGGGGAGTAAATATTCTAGCAAATTTCAGAGTTCCTTATCTCTGCATGCTAGTTCTGAGTGAGTGGCTCCATCCAGATATTGAAGAAAGAGTCAACATTATAAGTAGGCAACTAGCATTTTCCAAAGTGGACAGCCCTGGCAGGTTAGCAGCCCATACAGCACGCCACACCTCAAAAACCCAATTACCCCATGTGTCAACTGTCTCGCGTGTGTGAAAACAAAGCCTTGCTAGCCAAAAAAAACTGGCTCCTAACTTTTTTAGCTGGCTTCTAGATTCAAAGCAAATTTGTCAAGCCCTGACAGGTTTCCTTAACCCCTTCCCGACCGGCGCACGCCGATGTACATCGGCAGAATGGCACGGCTGGGCAAATGGACAGGTACGTCCATTTGAATTCCCTGGCATGCCATTGCGTGCGCGCCGGCTGGGAGCTCCGTGAGTTGGGTCACGGAGAGGACGAACGGGGATATGCTGATGTAAACAGCATCTCCCTGTTCTGCCTAGTGACAAGTGTCACTGATCTCTGCTCCCTGTCATCGGGAGCAGTGATCAGCGTAGTGACACAGCTAGCCCATCCCCCCTACAGTTAGTAATCACTCCCTAGTACTGCCTTAACCCCTCCCTGCCCCCTAGTGGTTAACCCCTTCACTGCCAGTGTCATTTACACAGTAATCAGTGCATTTTTAATCGCACTGATCGCTGTATAAATGACAATGGTCCCAAAAATGTGTCCCATAGACACACAGAGCATGGCTCAGCCCCGCACCCTCCTAATTGTTTGTGATTGACAGCAGTGGGAGCAAATGGCTACAGCTTCTGTCTCTGAGCCTATGAGGAAGGAGAGAGTTGCTGCTCTCATGCATTGCGCTGGATCGAGATCCGGCTCAGGTAAGTATAAGTGGGGGGTGGGGGGGGGGGGCTGCACACAGGTTTTTTTTATCTTATTGCAGAGAATGCATTGAGGTAAAAAATCTTCAGCCTTTAGAACTACTTTAACTTTGCACAGGCAATGTAATCTGCATCCATAGAGCAGGAGATGCATAAATATTGCATGTGGGGAAATTTTGAAAGCCTAACCTGTTAGGGCTACTACTTAAAGAGGAGTTCCCCCTGGAGGAAAAAAACAAAAATTAAAATCAGCAGCTACAAATACTGTAGCTGCTGACTTTTAATACATTGACACCTACCTGTCCAGGGAGCCCGCGATTTTCGTATTCGGCTGTCAGGTGCTGCCGCCGCCATCTCCACTAAGGGAAAAAAACGTCCGTGAAGCCTTTCAGCTTCAGACGGCTACCTACTATGCATGCGCGAAGCGAACTGCACTTTCTAATTGGCCCGGCAGCCAGAGGAAGGAGGAGGGGAGCCGAACTTCAGAGGGACAGTGCCGTACCCTGAAAGTGGGGATGGAGACCTGTCAAAAACAGGTCCCCGTTCCCTCCTCCCCCCTGAAAGGTGCCAAATGTGGTATCGGAGGGGGGGAGCAAGCAAATAAGCAGAGATTCCACTTTTGGGTGGAACTCTGCTTTAAATCTGAACTCTTGGAACATCTCTAAAAAAATACAAACTTGGTTGTGTATACAATATTACTAGGGGTGAACCAATACTTGTTTTGTACCAGTGAGTACTGATACTTGTGGTCAAGTATTCGCTGATACCAATTACCGACAACTTTGCAGTGCGATTTGAGCCCATACAAATGAATGGGCTTAAATCGCACTGCAAAAAATCTCATGTGATTTGAACAGGAATGTGGTACGATTCCTGCCGAATCACATGTGGTTTCCTGCACCGTTGTTTTGTGAACCCAGGCTGAAGTCACTAAGACAAGCCTGGGTTCACACAGGAGCAGTGTGGGGAAACCGCATGTGATTCAGACAGGGATCGCACTGCATTCCTGTTCAAATCACATGCGATTCTTTGCACTGCAATTTGAGCCCATACATTTTGTATGGGCTCAAATCCCATCGCAAAGGTATCGGTTTTAGGTATCGGAGTATTTGCATGAGTACAAGTACTCATGCAAATGCTTGGTATTGGAATGGGTGCAACCCTAATTATTACATTTTTTGTTTATTTTTTTTTTTTTGTTAAAGTGTTTGTTAACCCAACCCCCCCCCTTTGTACGCTGACCCTGATATATCAGGGCTGCTGAGCCCTGACACAGTTGTCAGCATACGTGCCTAAATCATCCACAGCTCTTCGCTGCATCTCCTGTGTCCTCTCCTCCGACCTCTCCTCCGTCCTCTCCCCCTTCCCCTCTCCGCCTGTCGGCTCCATGTCCGCGCCACCCCCTCCCGTCCTGCTGCTCAAATTACTGTTTTTCTTTTAATATAATCCTCCCTGTTTTTTTTTTTTTTTTTGTAATTTCCCCCTGTGACTGCTTTATAAAAATAATTCTGTTATATGCCTTGTTTACAGAACGCTGATCTGCGCTCATTGACCAGCCTCTCTCGACCCTGACAGATGCAGCAGGCAGGGCTGCCTCTCTCCTCCCCTCCTGACTGATGTCAGCGGGGGATCCCCGGCCCCACCCACTGCATCTGTCGGGCCGATAGAGGAGATAGGCGGCAGCTCAGTGAGCGCAGATCAGCGCTCTGCAAACAAGGTATATACAGCATTATTTTTATGAAGCACAGTCACACAGGACCATTACATTAAAAAACAGGATTATGTAAAGATACATTGGTGGGTTAACAACCACTTTAAATTCAGGCAATGTAGGTACCAGAAGAGGACCGGGTATCAGCCTATTGTGTAGGTCACTGTTCTGCAAAGAGCATGCCTACAAAGAGCAATGCTGATAGGAGAGAGCAGAGTGACAGGGAGATGATCTCATCCTTCATTGGCCAATCATAGTCGGGGGGCTGGTCCTTGATAGACTGGGCTCAGATTGAGGAAACCTATCGGAGCCAGGAATAAGGAGCGTAAAAAAACACTTTATCCCTGCACCCTAGAATAAGCAAGCATTTACCCTACAGGGGGGAGGGGGCAGCTTCAAAGGGATTTAATCACATAAAAATGCTTGCACATACCTGCAGCAGCTCTCTTGCTGCAAAGGCAGCTCCAAATGCTTAAAGTTCTGCAAGGTTGGGGTAACAAATTAGCCCCACATTCCTATTGGCCCATCATTTTGATGAGTTTCCTCCTTGGCAAAAATGTGTGTTAAGCAACTGCCATGCTTGTATATCCCCCCCCCCTTTTTTTTTTCTTGTTTTCACCCTTGTTTTACACCATTCCAAATTCCACCCTTCCCTTCCAACTGTATCTTTTGCTTGGGAAATTTCCCTTTCTTATCACCAGGAAAGGGAAAATCTCCCCAGGTTATGTTTTATTGTAAACAGTGGATGCTGGGATTGGGAGATTTTAACCATTTTTCTTTTTCAGTACCCTTCATAGCATGGAAGAGAGTCTTGTATTAACTGATCTGGTACTGAGCTTGGAAAATCATTTATTTTTTCTCTTTTTTTTTTTTTTTTTTTTTTTTTTTTTTTTAGTTGCATTTAATCTTGGAAAAGCTGCAAGCACATCAGGAGCAGCAGCTTCAAAATCCAGGTGAGGTCCATTTTCCCATTCATAGATAATGCAGGAAGTGTAGCCTTTCCATAGCTCAGGTACCTGTCCCAGAAGTGACTTGGCATCCTTCCAGTCTTTTAATAAAATAAAGTAACCACACAACAGGAGCTCAAGAAATTTGTGCATGGAGTCAACTGTACATTTTTCAGGATGAATTACTCCACAGTGTCTCAGTTATGGAGGTCAGCGAGACCTAATTTCAAAGCTCAAAACTATTTCTTCAGAATATAGAAATACTTGACTGTCCATTGATTGGCACAGATTTACTTTAAAGTGGAACTAAAGTCCCAGTTTCCAAAACTGCGAGCAGGCAGGCTCTTTTATTGCACGAGAGATATTTCATGTCTCTTCTGCAATAAAGAAATGTGCCTGCCTGCTTGCAGCTTAATTTACATTCCAGCACTGGGCCTGTGTGCCGGGGTGACTGAATTCCCGTGCATGCACAGAAGTGACATCATGGCACTCCAGCTAATAAAGATGGACACAGCCCAACACCTGGAAAAAAGTTGTGTAGAAGGGTGAGGGATGTCTGACTGTTGAAGGAAAGGTAACTCTCAGAGCGTTTTGTGTTCATTTTACAGTTAAAATGAGAGAGTACAATATGGGGCATGGCTGCATATATTTTAGTCACATATGTATTTGGTGACACAGGTTCCACGCTGAAAATGTTTGCGTAAATATATGTGCCTGCGTATAAATGTAGAGTTATTTCAAATGATCTTCTCCATCTAGTTCTCTGTCATCGAATGCGCTGAAATCTGCTATATCATCTGGAGCAGTCAAGAGAAAAGACCCAGTTCAGACCCAAGCCAAAGAGAAGAAAAAAAAATCTGCCCTTGATGAAATCATGGAGGTGGGAATTGTTCAGTCGTGTCAATTAAAAACTTTTATGGACTATCGGATAAATGTGTTCTGTGTAGGATAGGTGTGCTGTTGTGTTTTTTTTTTTTTTTTTCCCTTAGAAGAACATTGCACATAAATACTTGCCAATACATTTATTTAAAGTGTTACTAAACCCAGGAGTCTGCATTCACTGTATCTGGTCTCCCACAGTACACAGAACATGGAAATGCAATAGTTTTGATAAATATAAACTACTAAATGCCTCTTTCTTTCTCGAACATCACGGGACACAGAGCCTCAGTAATTACTGATGGGTTATATAGGTATCACTGGTGATTGGACACTGGCACACCCTATCAGGAAGTTCAACCCCTATATAATCCCTCCCCCTTGCAGGGATACCTCAGTTTTTACGCCAGTGTCTTAGGTGATGGACGTGTAAAGATGTCCTGTGCTGAGCTCCAAAGGGAATATCCTAAGATCCTATACTGGGGCAAGCCAGGTGAACCGGATCCATTCAAAGTGTCTTTTCATGGCCGAATTGAATGGTACCCGGGCCTCGTGTCCGAAGAAACGAGGTTTTACCCGTAATGCTTCTCTTTTTAGAGAGCTGGACCCCGCAGATCAGAAAATGGCTTTAAACTTCCTAATTTCTGGCAAGGTGCTTTACGGTCCCAGAACTGTTGGATCCCCCTATTCGTAGGGGGCCCCAGTCTCTGACGGTTTTTTCAAACGGAGCCCACCGTGAGAGGTGAAGATTGGGTCTGTGTAAACAGCTGGATAAGGTAAGAGGAGATTCCACAGAATTTTTGAGTTCTAGTGGCTTTTCTCCTTTAAGGTAAATGCATGCTATGCCTATTGTGACCACTGGGGGCTGCCAAGAGCACAAACCTGCACATGCTGACTGTTTGTCTCAGTGTTTTTTCATCGCTGTCTATGTCCCAGTGTCTCAAGCCGGCTGCAAGGTAAGATGGAAGGGGGGATTTCTCATGTTTGAATGTTCCCCCCAGGCTAGAGAGGGGCCACAGGGGTCTAGAAAGTGGTTATACCACCCGGGCTCTGTGGCCTAATGGCCACCATCTCTGAAGATAGCCGTTTAGGCAGATCTTGTTACCAGCCTCCCCCCCCCATCCCCAGCCTTTCTCCAGAAGCATGACAGGAGAGTCGGCCAGCGCGGGAAGCACTCGTTTTTTTCAAAACTCGAGGGGGGGGGGCGGTAGAGGAGGGGGCGGGACGTCAGCACAGGTGCTTAGACTCCCACTCAGGCCAGCTGCAGGCTATTAGAGGCACTCTGTACAGGTGCACACAGCCTTCTGAGAGACACAGAGCTGACGGTCGCATGTAAGGTGGGACACAGGCATTCTCCTAGGCAGCATTTACTGAAGTAACACCAGACTGAGCATTGGGTAGCAAGGCTTTTAGCCAGACTACATCGCTCAGCGGGCAGTGTTCATTTGTATACCTCACACCTTGTTGCTTTGCACTATGGGTAGAAGAGGTTCAAGCACCCCAGGAACCAGAGACACTAGGGGATCTCGTTCGGGTTCTGAGGGCCCCCTGTCAGCAGCATCCTCCCCCCCCCCCCCTAAAGATGGGCCAGGGACGGCTAGCCAGGGAGAGCCATCGGGGTCAGGGGTCACCTGCTTCTGGCACTTCAGCCCCTGTATATATTACACAAGAGGTTTTTTCCTCAACCATTAATGGTCTAGAGGAAAGATTAATGGCCGTGATTACATCTTCACTCAGTGGAAGAAAACGCACTAGGCTTTCCTCTGTTCCCCAAGACCCTCAGACAGAGGAGCTCTGGGATAAAGGAGATGAATCCCTTTCAGAGGATCGGGATGGGACGGATGATTCCTCTTCAGAGGAATCAGGTGGAGAGGGACTCTCTGCGACTTCCCAAGAGGAGAAAGTCTTAGTGCAGATCCTTACTGGATTGGTCCGCTCCACATTTAAGTTGCCCATACCTGAAACTGCTAAAGAATCCTCTTCTGCTTTGGGGTCACTGAAACCTTTCCAAGCAGCACATGCTTTTTCTGTTCATACTTTACTTGAAAAGCTCATTTATTCTGAGTGGGATCACCCAGACAAACGTTTTTTTCCGCCGAGAAAGTTTTCAACACTTTATCCGATGGAAGAAAAGTTTATTAAAATGTGGGGAATACCGGCTATTGATGCCGCCATTTCCTCCGTAAATAATAGCCTGACTTGTCCTGTAGACAATGCTCAGATGCTCAGGGATCCTGTAGATAAAAGGATGGAATCCCTATTGAAGGATGTTTTCTCCTTAGCAGGATCAGTGGCCCAACCTGCAGTAGCAGCGAATGGAGTCTGTCAATACTTAAGAGACCATGTTAAGCAGGTCATCAAAGTATTACCTGAACAGCAGGCCCAGGGGTTTGCTAACCTTCCAGCGGCCTTATGCTTTGTGGTTGACGCCATTAGAGATTCTATCGTGCAAACCTCCCGTCTTTCACTGGGGTTGGTGCATATACGTAGAATCCTATGGTTGAAAAATTGGTCAGCCGAAGCACCATGTAAGAAGCTACTGGCTGGGTTTCCATTTCGTGGTGCAAGGTTGTTTGGAGAGGACTTGGATAACTATATCAAGAGAATCTCTTGTGGGAAAAGCACTCTCTCACCTGTCAAGAAGAAGAGTAAGCATCCCTCTTTCAAACGGACTCTTTCCCCAGCGCCGGGGGCTTCAGCCTCCAGGCAGTCTCGACGGCCGCCTCCATCGGGGTCCAGAGACAAGAGTCAACCCCAGGCACAAAAGAAGTCCTGGGGAAAGAAGCCTACTAGGCAAAACACTAAGACCTCTGCATGAGGGGGCGCCCCCGCTCACTCGAGTGGGGGGAAGACTGCGACAGTTCTCAGAGCTCTGGCAGGAGGACTTCCAGGACAGATGGGTAATCTCCACGGTAACCTTAGGGTACAAGCTGGAGTTTCAGGAATTCCCCTCTCCTCGGTTCCTCAGATCAAGTGTTCCCAGAGACCCAGAGAAAAAGCAGTCGCTCCTTCTAGCGTTAGAGCGACTTTTGTCGCAGGAGGTCATTATGATAGTTCCCGCAAAGGACCAGGGACTGGGCTTCTATTCCAACCTTTTTACGGTCCAAAAGCCAAATGGGGATGTCAGGCCCATTCTGGACTTAAGGGATCTGAACCGATTCCTAAGGATTCAATCCTTCCGCATGGAATCAATTCGAACAGTAGTTCCCACCCTGCAGGGAGGAGAATTTCTGGCATCAATAGACATCAGAGATGCATATCTGCATGTGCCCATTTTTCCTGCTCATCAGAAGTTTCTGCGCTTCGAGGTAGGAGGGCGCCATTTCCAGTTTGTGGCTCTGCCTTTCGGGATAGCCACTGCACCTCGAGTGTTCGCAAAGATCTTAGCTCCTCCTCTGGCCAGATTAAGGGCTCAGGGTATAGCTGTCATAGCATACCTAGACGACCTGCTCTTGATAGACCGGTCGGTAGCCTCTTTGAATGGAAACTTGAGGACCACAGTCAGGTATCTAGAACACCTGGGTTGGATCCTCAACTTAGAAAAGTCTTTCCTAAAACCAGTAAGAAGACTGGAGTATTTAGGTCTGATTATAGATACAGGCCAGGAGAAAATATTTCTACCCCAGGCAAAGATCACTGCTTTGAGAGAGCTGATTCTGACAGTAAGGACCAAGAAGGGTCCCTCAGTCCGCCTTTGTATGAGGCTACTAGGGAAGATGGTGTCTTCATTCGAACCAGTTCCCTATGCTCAGTTTCACTCAAGAATGCTGCAACACAGTATTCTGTCGACCTGGAACAGGAAAGTTCAGGCATTAGACTTTCCGATGCACCTGTCGCATGCGGTGCGTCAGAGCCTCAATTGGTGGCTCATACCCGAAAACCTGCAGAAGGGGAAATCCTTTCTACCGGTTATCTGGACGGTGGTAACAACAGATGCCATTCTGTCAGGTTGGGGAGCAGTTCTGGAACAGGCTGCGGTCCAAGGGGTATGGTCCAAGACAGAGAGGACCTTACCCATCAACTTTCTGGAGATCCGGGCGATACATCTAGCTCTAAAGGCCTGGACTATCAGGCTACAGGGTTGTCCGGTCAGGATCCAGTCCGACAATGCCACAGCAGTGGCTTATGTCAATCATCAGGGAGGCACCCGGAGCCGAGCTGCTCAAAAAGAGGTGAACCAGATCAGACCTAATATAGTCTATAGAAAACCTCGTGACCTAAGAAGCCTGATAGCCCCCAGCATGGTGAAAAAACCTTTAAACAAGTCCATCAATGTCTGGTCGACAATTTTTGATCAGAAGGGCAGTTACAAGTGTGGCGTTAGGAACTGCGGTACCTGTCAATACATGTGGCACAGGAAGAAGTCTGTCACTGGTATAGATGGCAGGTCTCACCACCTGAAGCAATTCATCAATTGCGGTACTGACCATGTAGTTTATGGCATTATTTGTCCGTGTGGGCGCCTTTGCGTTGGCCGCACCTCCCGCCCCATGAGAGTGCGCATTGGCGAGCATAAATGCGACATTATTAACACACGGGTCAAATACCCTGTCCCTCGGCACTTTCAAGATGTCCACCATGGAGACCCCATTGGTATGAAAGTGTTCGGGATCGAATCTATCAGGGGTGATGTTGACAGAGGTAGAAGACACCAGAGACTCTGCAAACGCGAGGCCTATTGGATCTTCACCTTGGGCAGTATGGCCCCTGGGGGGTTGAATTATTGTGATGAGTATTCATCTGCCAAACCACCCCAAACCCCCCCCCCCCCCCCCCTGTGTTTCTGCCTTTTCCCGGTTGTATACATTTATGCTGTCCCGCACACACAGGACAGCGTCAATGTACTTCCCAATCTATCTGTTGTAGCCGATTTCCTGTTTTGTTGATTATTAGTGGATCACTTTTGGTTTTATACCAATATAGTGTTTTACTTGAGATATAATTTATGATATATATCTAGTGGTTCAGTATAGATATCATTTGGTTTGCACAGTTACTGTCACAACTATCGTTTGCACATACCATTTGTAGTGTTATTATATAATACGTATAGTATAGCAGTCGCAATATGTTGTTGCATGCGCATACCTCACTCAGCGTGATCCTAATTCTTAATTTTATTTAATTTAATTATATTCATTTTATTCACTATTGGCACCACCATTATTATGGGAGCTGATCAGTAGCCGAATAGTGGCATGTGAGTCTGTGGGCACCCATATACGCATAAGAGCTACATGTACAGTGCGCTAGTCGCGCTGATGGTTGGATGATTTATCATCTACTACAATATATATTTTTTATTATTATTACTATTATTTCTACTATTTTTATTACCAGATAACACATCTCTTATTTTTGCTATTATTATTATTATTTTTATTAATGTTTTCATCATCATTCCTCCTCCTACTACACAGTCTATTTTCTTCTAGTGGTATTTGTATTCTCATCTCCAGTCTTTTCAGCATTTTTTTTTTATCTTTATACATGCTGGCTGTATATTGTGGCAATCTATAGTCTTGATGTAGCCTGGCTCATGGTCTGTGTGACAGCTGGTCGTTTTGCTAGACACCAGGATGTTTCTGGTGGGTGGAGGACTCTTCACATGTTGGCCCCGCCCCTAACTGCACGTCAGTAGGCTTTCTCACACGGCCAATGTGCTGTGCTTCCTGCGGAGGGGGTGATGTCTACCCCGCCTCCCTCCTCCAGCATGACACGCACACTCCACCTTCTCTTCCTGGAACGCAAGCACATCGGTGTGCGTTCCTCTCTGATCGCAGACACGCTGCATGTACCGGCCCGTGGTGCAGCTGCTGTGGAGGCTCTTTACAGGCACTGACCCCCACAATACTAAGTGTAAGTACATGCACACGTCCATTCACTGTGTACATCCTGAGATGTGTAGTATGATGTTTTGAAGTGTGACTCTCACCCATTACGATGTGCATTGTTTACTGTCATTTCTATTTGGCAGTACGACTGGTTATGTATACTGCGATGTATATCTGCTATGTCTAGATACCACTTGTTGCCCTTCAGTCCGTATGCACAGTACATTGCTGTTTACTTCCTATTTCATTTATCAATTGGTCATTTACTAGCTGCTTTTTTTGTGTGTTTATATATATATATATATATATATATATATATATATATATATATATATATATATATATATAGTGTGTGTATGCATGCACATGTACATATGGTGTCTGCATATGCACTTATGCGTATAGGGTATGCCTGATCAGAGGAATTAGGAGGGAGGGATTTCTTAAGGGGGAGGAGCCCCGCACCCCACCCCTGTCTTAATGGCTTGCAGGCATTTATAAGTGAGGTTCGCTGAGTGAGGTTGCACTGCATAGCTCTGAGGAAGAGGGGACATTCCCCTCGAAACGCGTTAGCGGATTGCAGCGTCTGTGCATTCCTCCACGACCCCTGGAAGGTTCTGCTCATTCCAAATCGCAGACTGTATACCGGTGCGATTTTATGTTGTGCCTCCTCCACCAATCGCCTGTGAGTTATTTCCTTTATTATTTTTTATTAAATAAATGTTTTAAAAGTTAATGCACTAGGCTGGTGCGCTTTTGTCTTCTTTTTATTTCGGTGAACCAGATCTTAGTCTGGGCAGAGATGCATGTGCCATGCATATCGGCAGTTTTCATCCCGGGAATAGAGAATTGGTAGGCGGACTATCTAAGTCGCCAGCAGTTACTTCCAGGGGAATGGTCTCTGCATCCCGACGTCTTTTGGGCCATATGCCAAAGATGGGGGGGGTTCCAGATGTAGATCTCTTTGCATCCCGATTCAACAAAAAGACAGATTTGTGGCAAGGACAAAAGATCCTCTTGCATGCGGGACGGATGCGTTGGTGATTCCAAGGCATCGGTTCTCACTGATTTACGCATTCCCGCCTATTCTGCTATTACCACGACTCCTTCGCAGGATCAGGCAGGAAAGGAAGTCGGTACTTCTGGTGGCCCTCGCTTGGCCCAGAAGGACTTGGTATGCAGAAATAGTAAGGATGACAGTAGATTCCCCGTGGACACTACCGGAACGCCCAGACCTGTTATCTCGAGGTCCAGTGTTCCATCCTGCCTTACAAACGCTAAATTTGACGGTTTGGCTATTGAGACCCACGTTCTGAAGAGTCGTGGGCTCTCAGGTCCTGTCATATCTACCTTGATTAATGCAAGGAAGCCAGCTTCCAGGATGATTTATCATAGAGTCTGGAAAGCTTATATAACCTGGTGTGAATCCAGAGGTTGGCATCCCAGGAAATATGTCATAGGTAGAATTCTTGATTTTCTACAATTAGGATTAGAGATGAAGCTGGCCTTGAGTACCATCAATGGCCAGGTCTCTGCTTTATCAGTATTATTTCAGCGGCCACTTGCTTCGAATTCTTTGGTCCGAAACTTTATGCAGGGGGGGATGCGTCTTAATCCTCCGGTTAAAGTGCCCCTAAACCCCTGGGACTTGAACTTGGTCCTGGCTGTGTTACAGAAACAGCCCTTTGAACCAATAAGTCAGATTCCTTTGGTCTTGTTGACAAGGAAGTTAATTTTTCTGGTGGCCATCTCTTCTGCTAGAAGAGTATCAGAATTAGCAGCTCTTTCCTGTAAGGAGCCTTATTTGATTATACACAAGGATAGAGTGGTACTGCGCCCTCATCCTAGTTTTTTACCGAAGGTGGTTTCTCATTTTCATTTAAACCAAGACATTGTTCTACCTTCCTTTTTTCCAGATCCCTGTTCTCCGGAAGAGAGATCTCTACATTCGTTGGATGTAGTAAGAGCAGTTAAGGCCTATCTAGGGGCAACTGCTCAGATCCGCAGGACGGATGTTTTGTTTGTGCTGCCAGAGGGTCCCAATAGAGGACAGGCAGCGTCAAAAGCTACCATTTCTAAATGGATTCGACAATTGATCATTCAAGCTTACGGTTTGAAACAGAAGATTCCTCCGTTTCAGATCAGGGCACATTCCACAAGGGCTATTGGTGCTTCTTGGGCAGTGCATCACCAGGCCTCTATGGCTCAAATCTGCAAGGCCGCAACCTGGTCTTCAGTTCATACATTCACCAGATTCTATCAGGTGGATGTGAGAAGGCATGAGGATATCGCCTTTGGGCGTAGTGTGCTGCAGGCAGCGGTACAGGGTCCTCAGGTCTGATTGCACCCTACTTGGTCGTGATTCCCCCCCCTCAGATAGCATTGCTCTGGGACATCCCATCAGTAATTACTGTGGCTCTGTGTCCCGTGATGTTCGAGAAAGAAAATAGGATTTTTTAAAACAGCTTACCTGTAAAATCCTTTTCTTTCGAAGGACATCACGGGACACAGAGATCCCGCCCCTCTTTTAATACACTATATTGCTTGGCTACAAAACTGAGGTATCCCTGCAAGGAGGAGGGATTATATAGGGGGTTGAATTTCCTGATAGGGTGTGCCAGTGTCCAATCACCAGTGATACCTATATAACCCATCAGTATATACTGAGGCTCTGTGTCCCGTGATGTCCTTCGAAAGAAAAGGATTTTACAAGTAAGCTGTTTTAAAAAATCCTATTTTTTCATCAGCAGTTAAAGCATCCGTGTGACTTCTATCAGTGTCTGGTTAAAGCTTGTAGGAGGAGTTTTCATTCTGCTCTGACTGTCCTATAATGCTGCAGGACCCCTGACCCTCTGGACAGTGCTGATTGGCCCTGTGCTGATCACATGCACTCTCCCAACTGAGCATGTGCAGCTTGTCCTCTAGCCTCTGTTCTATTAGGGGATGGTTTGGGGACTGTGGATGAAGGGGAGGAACAGAGAAGACAGGTTCAAACACAAACTGATGGTTTTTAAAAAATTATATATTTTTATAAATAATTGTATTATATTCTACCTTTTAATTAATATGAATTTGTTGGTCATTATCTGCACCTTTTTAAAGCGGTATTAAAAGTGTTGCTTGCTGCATTTTTGATCCATATTTGGTCAGTTTAAAAAATAAAAAAATGCACCAAAAACGCACCTCCCCATTGAAAGGCAATGAAAACGTAGCAAGGATGCATCAGAAATGCACCTGTGATGCCTTTTTTGATGTGATTTTGAGTCACATGACCTATGTAAACCACACCATAAGCAAGGTAAAAATTAGGTTGTGCTGGCAGCTGCAGCCGTAACATATTACATGTTACACCCTGAATATGGAGGGGCAGCTGCAGCAGTAACATGTTACATGTTACACCCTGAATACGGGCATAACCTGTTATAAAAGGTGAACTTATCATTTAAATGCAAAGGGAGTAAGTTACCTGTACAGAATGTCTGACTAGTGAGACGGAGGAGCAGCACAAGGTGTCAGTCGGTTCATGTGCTGACAAGAAGCATACTAATAGGAGGAGAAAGCAGAGTGACAGAGAGATGAGCTCGTCATTGTGCTGATTCACCTTTCGCTGTTTAGTCGCAGGCTGGGGCATATTCAGGACAACCTGGGCTCAGAGGATGTAAGTTGAATGATGGAGGGCATCAGACTGAGAACACCTAACGCCAGAAAAAAACAAACTCTGCAGCAAATCTCTGGACTGAAGGTGGATGTTGCAGCCAAATCTAGTTTTATTTTATTTTTTAATTGTCTATTTGTTTCTATCTTCCGTTTGGCTGAAGGTCCACTTTAAACATGCATTTCAATTATTTTAAACTGTGCTGTATCCATATTCTAAGTTAGTGAATTAAAAATATCACTTGATCGGTGTATTTTACAATACATCATTACACTGCATCATAGGTTGAACTGGGTGGGCTTGTGTCTTTTGTCAGCCTTATAAACTATGTAACAATTTTTTTTCTTTGTTTTTTTATAGATGGAAGAGCAGAAAAAGAAAACTGAAAGAACAGACTTTTGGTTGCAACCTGTGAGTAAACAATAGATGTTCAATTAAAAATAAATGTATCAAAGTTTAATGGAGAAAACATTAATGTCAACAGGTTCCCTGAATATGTATAAATAGTTCATTATGATTTTTTTATAGCTTGTTTATTTGGGTCCAGTCACAGCCAAATATATATAAATATGTCTAGGGCCATATCAAGAAAGCCATCAGAAAAAAACAAAGCAGGAATACATGGGACTTTTTAGGTGCGATCAAATTCACCCTTAGGAAAATTTACACAAAAACATCAATACATTTTTAACACGTTGTGTTTTTTTTTTTTTTTTTTTTTATAAAGGGTAAATTTATTCGTATTTCAAATAAAAATTACAATATCCAAGACACTTCTGTTACAGAGGATGACATCCAAAAATGAATAAACGGTAGCATACAGATTCAAAGGATTTGATTCTATGCATCAGCACATACATTACTAGCATCGTGTATATTCAGCTATGTTTAATTCCAGCCTCCTGTATTTCCAGGGGAGTACCCCTGAATGTGTAATAAGAAACATAGGAGAACAATCTAAACTCTACATTGTAAATTAAGTAATCCACCTTTTGAAAGCATAATAATAAACCAAATGCCTTTTGCCATGCATAAGTATTTATTTTCCTGATTAGTATATAAACCTTTCAGGGTCCCATCTTTACTGCATTTATAACTCCTATATCTCCGGACACCAATTTAATCCAACCAGCCCATATTTTGTTTAACTTTTTAGAGCAACCCCTGGAGTTGTAGGTTAGTTTATATTTCGGTAGAGGTCCGTTAACCAGCTCTACCCAATAGAGGGACGGAGGCCCTGGATCCTTCCATTTTAGAGCTAATGCTTTTTTAGCATAAAAAAAGAAAAAGACTATCCTTAAAGTTTTTTTAGAAGTGGACAATTCTTCTTCCCCAAAATCACCCAATATGCATCTGGCCCGGAGCACAGATATTTGGGGCAGCACAGTGGTGTAGTGGGTAGCACTCTCGCCTAGCAGTAAAAAGGGTCGCTGGTTCGAATCCCAACCACGACACTACCTGCCTGGCGTTTGCATGTTCTCACTGTGCCTGCGTGGGTTTCCTCCCACACTCAAAAGACATGCTGGTAGGTTAATTGGCTTCTGTCCAAAATTGGCTCTAGTATATGAATGTGAGTTGGGGACCTTGGATTGTGGGCTCCTTGAGGGTAGGGACTGATGTGAGTGTGCTGTATGTGTGGAGCGCTTCGTAAATTGACAGCACTATATGGGTACCTTAAATAAATAGGGATAATTGTAGACACGCACCCACACTCACTCAGGTTGAACTGGATGGACTGGTGTCTTTATTCAACCTTAGTAACTATGTAACGGCTAATTTTTCCTCTAAGAATTTTGTGATTGCCGCCCAAAACTTCCTTGCCTCAGGGCAGAGCCATACCATATGAAAATAATCCCCTACCTCAGCCCTACACCTAGGGCATTCTGGTGTTTCCACCCTGCCCATCTTGTGAAGATGTGCGGTTGTATAGTACACACGCATACGGTGGAGATAATTACACTTGATAATTTTATCTCTGGCCAAAATCACAGATGGCAACAGCGATTCGGTGACCTCAGACCAAGATTCCTCTGTAAGGGATATCAGATCTCCACTGAGCCTCCACCCTCTCCATCCTAGGGGAGGAAGAGGTCAACAGGGCAAAAGAATATCTAGAGAAGTTTTGAACCTCTTCTTTCACCTCCCCATCCTTCCTCAACTGTGCCGCCGATGGTTCTATAGCGAGGGCAAACGGGTGACAATGGGCACCCCTGCCCAGTGCCCCTAGCTATTTCAAAGGTATCTGTAACAGTATTATTAACCCTCAATTGTGCCAGAGATTTAGCATATAATAATTTTACCCAAGCTATAAATTTGGGACCGAAGCCCATCCGTCCAAGGACTGCCCAGGGATAGGGCCATTCAATAGTCAAAGGCCTTATGGGTGTCCAATGACACTATGACTCGGGTATCAGGGGTAGGTCCTTCAGATAGTAACACTGTAAAGAGTCTTCTTAAATTTATAGACGTAGATCTCATTTGAATGAATCCAGTCTGGTCTGAATGAGTAACAGACGCTATCACTTTGTTTATTCGTTTGGCTAAGATTTTAGCTAAAATTTTTGCATCCACATTAATGATATGGGCCTACATGATTCACAAAAGTCATGGTCCTTGTGTGGCTTGGGAATCAGTCCCTCAAAGAATCAGGAAGCACCCCCCTCTCCAGTGCGTCACCATAAACCTCCAAAAGTTTTGATGCCAAAAACTCTTTATAGGTGCCGTACCACTCAGCTGGGTATCCATCAAGTCCAGGGGTTTTATTTGGGTTAAGAGAAAGCATTGCAAACATAATTTCGTCAGTGTTAAAAAGAAGATCCGAATCCTCCGCCACCTCCCTGGACAGCTCCTGGAGAGGGATTGGTGCCAAGAATTGACAAACCTCCTCCTCCCCATAATCCACATGAGATGTGTACAGATTTTGAATAAAATTCAACAAATTCATTATAAATTCGGGGAATAGAGGCTGATGCTTGTTGTGAGTGGGCCTAATTTGCTATTCGAAGATTCGTTGTGATTGGTACAGCAACTTTTTTTTTTTTTTTTTTTCACCAACATCAGGTCCAGTTGGCGAACCTTATTCCTCCAGACCCCAAAGTTAGTAGAGTTAGGATTTGTAATATATTCCACTTCAGCATCTGTAGCAACCTGCTCACTTTCCCTAACCTTCCATTCCCTGTCAGATCTAAGTTTTTTTTAAAGCGGAGTTCCACCCAAAAGTGGAACTTCCGCTCATCAGATTCCTCCCCCCCTCCGGTGTCACAATTGGCACCTTTCAGGGGGAAGGGGGGTGCAGATACCTGTAAAATTCAGGTATCTGCACCCACTTCCGGGAATAGACTCACGTGGGAGTCACGCCCCCTCCCGCACTCCCCCGCTGTCTCCTGGGAAAGACACAGGTCCCAGCAGATAGCGGGGACCATTGAGAACTCACAGCGCGACTCGCGCATGCACAGTAGGGAACCGGGAAGTGAAGCCGCAACGCTTCACTTCCTGATTCCCTCACCCAGAATGGCGGCGGCAGCACCCGAGGGGCGGTTCGGTCTCGGGTGCCGACATCACTGGACCCCGGGACAGGTGAGTGACCTTATTTTAAAAGTCTGCAGCTGCATTATTTGCAGCTGCTGACATCTTAAAAAAAAAAAAAAATTTTTTGCCGGACTCCCGCTTTAATTATCCCCGAGAAGGATCCCCGGAGAGTGACTTTAAAAGCATCCCAGGTAATTCCCAGAGAAACCTCCCCTCTATTTTCTGACCAGAAGTTTGCTATATCAGTGGCTGTTGACCTCTCAAAACATTCCTTTTTTTAACCACAGTGGGCTCAGTCTCCACAGGTCCCTTGGGACCAACCCATGTACATGGAGAATAACAGGGAGGAATGGTCTGAAATGGCCCTTGGAAGATATTGTACATCAGTCACTTTCGGCAACATCTCCCTCCTAAAACACATATCTAGTCTGGATAAAGTGCTGTAAGAGGAAGAAAAGCATGAATACTCTTGAGCACATCAGCGTTCTTTCAGCGCCACACCTCAACCAAACAATATTGTTGTGCACATGTGGCTAGGGAGGAGGCACATTTAGAGACCGTCTGGAATCTATCCATGTCCGGGGATAGTACTGCGTTTAGATCCCCTGCTATAATAATTGGGCCTTTTGCCACCTGGAGCACCCTTGCCATCATGGTATCCCATAACGCAATTGTGAATGGTGGTGGCACATAAATCGCCACAAATGTATAGGGGGTATTATCTATCATGAGGATCACTATTATAAACCGTCCAAAGGGGTCCGTTACAACCTCCTCCAGGGTACGTAGCGAGATTTTGTAACCAAGACTGAAACTCCCATTGCATAATTAGAGTAAGTTCCACCTTCATCCGAGGGTGGAACCGGGATAGCCAAAGTGTCTGTAGCATCCATCCATTCTTCAGGGGTCCAGTTTAGGAAGGAATTTTAAGAAAAAAACTTTTTACGGAAAAAAACTTACATTCAAATGCCCATCAATGCAGCCTTATCAGTGTCCATCTGCAGCCTTGTAGTGTCATCTGCAGCCTTGTCCGTGTCATCTGCAGTTTTTAAATTTGGCGCCACCGAGAGACACAGAGTCGGTCCTGTGTCTCTCGGCGGCTCTCGGCTGCTTTCGGCTTCTCTTGTAGTCCTGTGGGCAGAGCTGAGCGCCGCCGATATACATACATAGCCGAGTGTACTCGGCTAGGTTCAGCTAGCTCCGCTCACAGTCACGCCCAGTCCCTGTGTTATGTCCATCATAGGGCGTGACTGTGAGCGGAGCTAGCCGAGTACACTCGGCTATGTATGCATGTCGGCGGCGCTCGCTCCTCCGCTCACAGTCAGCGGGGGATCGGCATATAACACGCACCCGCGATTTTCCCCCTGATTTTAAGGGGAAAAAAGTGCGTGTTATACGCCGATAAATACGGTAATAACAAAAAATTTCCCCAAAAGAGGAATATTTCATACACAGGTGGAGACCCCCGGGGATCAAATACAGAGGGCAAGGTGGCAAAGAAACAAGCGGGAGGCAACGGTAACCGCAACTAAGGAGCATGGAGGCAACACAAGACCATCATTCCCATAAACTGGTAATTGTGATAGAAAATCTTGATGGCTCAAACCACAAGAAGCAGTCTTCTCATACATGGGCAATCACCACTTGTCTTGATCAGCATCCAAAAATGCATACGTTCCTCATGCAAGCTGATTCTACCCCAACTCTTTTAATATGATTTATGTAATAAAAACTTTTTTGTTTTTATTGATGTTTTTTGTGTAATTTTTCCTGAGGGTGGATTTGTTAGCACTTAAAAAGTCAATCCAAAAAGGAATTGAAAAGGAATTCAATTGTATCCAATTAGGGCAACACTGTCGGTGTGTGAGAGTGTCTCTACAAAGGCGGCAAGCCCCATCCAACCCATTTATACTTGCCTTGCCTGCGCTCCCCTGCTACTCCTTCCTATGTTGCAGCCAGTTATTAATACCTGCTGCTTTTGGGTATGAGAGAACATGGGACCTCCTCGCCTCTGACAGTGCTCGGGTCTTGCAGCCAATTGCTTGGCTCAAGCACTGTCACATGACCCGAGGGATTGAATCGACCCCTAACCCTGGCTGTAGATGTCAGTGATTTTTTTTTTTTCTGCCAGCTTTGACAGATGGAATGTCTATGGAACACTGGAAAGGTGAAACTATGGGAGCCCATTGCAGAGACGCTGTCTGCATAGGCAACATGTGACTCATTTCTCCTTGTGCCCTTTTGTCTTATTTGAGAGAGAAATTTAGGTTTTACATCAGGTTGCTGAAGTTATTCAGACAAGAATGTTGAAGTAGTGGATTGAACTGCATGGGCATGTCACTTTAAAGGGCGGCTATCACAAAATATTGATTACTAAATTCAGACAAAACACGTGTAATGATGGTATTTGGTATATTTCTTTTTACTTTTCTCTACAGTTGTATTAACAGTGACGGGGTTTGAGCAGTTGCAGTTCTTTCAGGATTAAGTTATGAGAATGGAAAGGTATGTGTGGCAAGCCCCCCTTGTGTAGTGTAATACTTTGTTCCAACCCCTGTGACTGTTAATTTTGCTGATCAGCTTGGTCTACATAAAAACATGAAAGAAAAAATTAAGACACATAAGCGAAAAAAGTATTAATATGCAGAATACTGTCATTACATATAATAGCTGCAAACAAATACCAGAATGATAGTGGTCCTGTAAAGTTTTCTCGCCCTTGAAAAGGTGGTATTTTGGTAATGCTATGTATGAAGGTTTAACCTTGTCCTTTATTTTTAAGGAAATTGTTGTAAAAATTGTAACAAAGAAGTTGGGTGACCGCTATTACAAGAAAAAAGCAGTAGTAAAGGTAACTATTAGTTTACTCTTTGATGTGCCTGATATCTTTTCAACATTTCCTATTAAACCATATCTCAAACCTTTCTGACCATGTTCCATGTTACATCCATATTCAAGTTGTAACATGAACCATGATGTTAGCATGCACAGTTCCTTTTTCTTCGTTTTCAGGATCTCAGGGTTCTTGTCCTTGCAGCATCTTGTCCACACTCTCATTCATCACAGGAATTTAGAAGTAAGTGCCGCAGGGTGCCAGTGCAGCGGGGGCAGGCCTCGCAGGGCCCCAGGAGAGGCCACATGTGATACAGAGTTTAGAGGTAGTTACATCAATTAAGGTGTTTGAGAACCCAGAAGATGGTGAGGGGGGAGATCTTGGCTTCAATGCGAGTGAGGGGGTTAGAAGGAGTGACAGAAAGGGGATCACAGGTCAAAAGAAAGGGAGGGAAAAATACCAGGACATGGACAAGGGAGTCTGATCCGCCCTCTCACCTGGCCACCCAGCAGAGGTCCCAGACAACAGAACAAAGGTCTAAGAAATTCCCCATGTGAGGCCAGAGGAGACTGGTCTTTGTAGAAAAAGTAAGAGGTCTAAATCTTTTCAATATTTCTCACTCTGTTCCTTCATTAACATAATATTTTCTGAGTTTCCATAATTCTAGCGAGCCAGTGAGATTTGTGTGGACTGAACTCTTCCAAGGTGCTAGAATAAAAGCTTTTGCAACCGTTAAAAGATGTTTCAACAGGGAATTTCTGGATCTTTTGTTAGATAAGGGTGTATCATGGAGCAAATATGCCATTAGATTCCTCCCAAGAGACACAACAGTTAGAACGTTAACCGTTCATTTAACCATGTCCCAGAAATCCAAACAATTGACTAAGGTGCTGGACCATGAATTCTAAAAGTTTGTTAAGCATTAGGCAAAACTTGTGTGGATGTCTTGGATCATAGTGGAGAAGGTGAGGGGGAATCCACAGACTGCCACAGCACAGACCAAGGGGAGACAGCAGGGTGGGTGGTGGTGAGCAGGATGTATGCAGGCAAGGCACCTGATGGCCAGTGTGGGATGTGACTAACCCCACACCGAGGAGCCTGGTTCAAGGCAAAGATGGAATGTGAAAGCCCACAAATGGTGGCCAAAAAAGCGCTGGACAGCAGGGCTGGCCGAGATCTCGATGACCAACACACCTGGATGGGAGGCTAAAAGCCAGGGGTACAAACTGCCAGAAAAGCCGATCCTCAAGCCGCGGATGCAGTGTATGCTCACACACACTGTGCAGTGCTGTGTAGACCTTGTGCAAGGAATAGCAGTGGGTAGGCGTACGCATTTTTCAGGGTCCTTCGCCCTTTTCAACATCAACGTGCACAAGGACTGCACAGTGTGTGTGAGGATACACCGCATCCATGGCTTGAGGACCAACTTCTCTTGTGGTTTGTACCCCTGGCTTTCAGCCTCCCATTCAGGTGTATTGGTCATCAAGGTCTCAACCACCCCTGCTGTCCAGCGCTTTTTTTGGCCATCATCTGCAGGCTTCCACACTCTATCTTTGCCTTAAACCAGGCTTCTCAATGCGGGGTTAATCACATTCCACACTGGCCATCAGGCAGCTTACCTGCATGCAGCCTGCTTCGGTTCACCACCACCCAGCCCGCTGTCTCCCCCTGATCTGTGCTGTGACAGTCTGTGCATTCCCCCTTACCTCCTGCACTGTGTTCCAAGACATTCATATAAGTTTTAGCTAATGCTTAATAAATAAACTTTTAGAACTCCTGGTCCAGTGCCTCGGTCACTTGTTTGTAATTCTCTGTGTATCGTCCCCCGATCTTTTATATTAAGAGCTGCGGATCAAGCACTGGAACTTTGTGTTTACCATTTTTAAGAAACTCCATGACAGTTGCTTATCCTCTGCAACCTTTTTACTGCTATTTCAGAAGTTGACGGTTGCTCATCTTGGCATTCCCAAGAAATATGAAGTAGGGTACCCTCAGATTCCCAACAGTGCCAACAGATATTGGATGTCTGAAGGGAACATATGATATAACACTGCTAGGGTTAGATACTATCTCATAAGGAGTTTGTATCCTCCCTCTTGATATCTGCTCGCTACTGAGGACTTGTGAGCAAATAGTAAAATTCTATCCTTTTTGGGTTTTAGAAAAGGTAATTTTTAGGTCTCTGCTGAAGGAAAGGGACACTAACTGCCAGCAACGAAATGTCCTATTGGCACATCTGCTCGAACAGGGAAGGCTCTCTGACCCTAACATACACCTTCGGCATGGAACGCAGGTATTCACTTCCCTGGGCGCAACATAGGAAATCCAATGTGTGAGAGAAGTTACTTGTGATTTTCAACTAAAAATAAGACGCCTAACGTGTTCCCACAAAACCAATGATATGCATAAGCTAGGTTGCTGCGCCTTTAACAGTAATATACACTATGACAAACTGAAAAAATAATAATAAGGGCACTACCTATAAAGTGCAATACAATAAACAATAGGAATAAAACGCAAATGATCCAAGATTGCATTTCCAAAAACATAGTGAATAGCCCAAAGAAATTAAAATTATATTTCCAACAATGAATGTCCTGTCACCATGCGAATACAATGAAATAAGTGCTCCAATCTATATAGGAGCACAGTGATTGGACATTCATTCTTGGAAATATATTTAATTTCTTTGGGCATTTCACTATTGTTTTTTTTAGTTTGTTACTTGTAATTTCAAGACTCGTCCTAGGTCGATGTGCTTGAGAAAATGCGTCCGGTACCCTGGGAAATAAGTACGTCAATTTGAGGATCATTGAGTCCAGTTTGACAAGACGGAGAACCCAAAATTGGGGTTAAAGGGCTAGGGAAAGGAGAGAGGTTAGTATTTTTAAAAACGGATCTAACAGTCCAGGGGGTGTATAATGGCCTTTGTCGGGATGACAGCCTCTAGGATCCAAGGGAGTCATGGCAATGGTATACCCACGGTCGCCTGTTCCAAGTACACCCATGGTTTCTTGTTCCGTTGGGCGCACCAATCGAGTACTCCTGACAAGTGCGCTGCCTCATGGTATTTTAGTGGGTCTGGGAAGCCGATACCACCTTTTGTCTTGGGAAGGAACAGGATAGATCTACATACCCTTGCTGGCTTACCCGCCCAAATAAACTTCAGAAACCTGATACGCGGGTCCTTTTAGGAAGCCTTGAGTTAGTTTAATCGGTAGAGACTGCAGTGTGTGTGTATATATATATATCTCTCTCTCTATCTATCTCTAAAATTACAATATATATATATATTTATTCGAGGCAATACCATTCATTTTAATAATGTTGGTGCAACCAAACCAGGAGGTGAACAATTCCTTGTCCCATTTCAAGAAATCTAATTTGGACATGTGAGCCATTGGAGAGAAATTTAAGTTTGAAGACCTTGTGTAAATTTTTTTTCTTTTTTAACTGTTGCGTTTATTAAACCTGTTCAGCAGCATGAACAAGTAAAAGTATACATAAACCAAATCAAGCAGTCCGTAAACAACAAAATAAATACCATAGATAAATCATCATAGGAGTCATGCAATCCAAAACGGTCCTGTGATTAGTCTAAGAAACAGCCTAGGGAAATGTGACAACCAAGAATCTGAAATTACAATTGCTTGGGTCAGAGCTAAAAGAAGAGGGACAGGGAGTATGGAGGGATATGGTAAGGGGAAAAAGGAGGGAGGAAGGGGAGGGGATTGGGGAAGACGGTGAGAAAAGGAGCAGTGCGGGTAGGTGTAGGGTACTATATACAACGTGCAATAGATAACCCTCAGTTATATCCCATGAGATATCAACACCTAAACAGTAATGCCCTGTGCCTCTATCCAGCCAGCCCAAATTTTGACGAATTTAGCAGGACAGTTTCAGCTGATACACATAAGTTTAAATAGGGGAATAACCCCGTTGACCACTGCCTTCCAGCCAGTAACCGTAAGCGGAGTAGGCAGTTTCCATTTCAGCAGGATTTCCCTTCTAGCATAATAGGCCAAAAAAGAACATAAATAGTTTAACATTCAAGCTCCTTTCACACTACCGCAACTTCAAAGTTGCACGATTTTGCCACGATTTCAGGGAATGCCTGTGTAAACTTGAGGTATATGAACCTCAACTCGCATTAAGGTCAGACTAAAGTAGTGCAGGGACTACTTTGAAGTCGGCACGACTTGAAGTCGCACATATATGAATGATTATCATGGGGAAAAACTTGTCATGCGACTTTGCAGTCCCAAGTCGCACAAGTGTGAAAGGGGCCTAACACTAAAGGGTCCATAGGGACAGACAGGTTGCCAACTGAGTTAATAGTATCCAATACATTTGCCTAGAAAGTACATTATTATTATTATTATTATTATTATTATTATTATACAGGATTTATATAGCTCCAACAGTATACGCAGCGCTTTACAATATAAAAGGGAGACAATACAGTTGTAATACAATAAGATACAAGAGGATTAAGAGGGCCCTGCTCAGAAGAGCTTACAATCTAATAAGTACATAACCTCGAGCAAGACCAAAATGTGAGCAAACGTGCCCTCGACCATATCGCAATGAGGGAAACCTGTTTTAGGCATTTATGCTCACCCCCATTGCTTCTGATTTCAAACTGCTCTGATCTTGACAGACGTGACGGGGTAATTTACTGAAACTGGAGAGTGCAAAATCTGGTGCAGCTCTGCATAGAAACCAATCAACTTCCAGGCTTTCTTTGTCAAAGCTTTATTGAACAAGCTGAATTTAGACACGTGCAAATGCTCCGATGCTTAATCCAATACCTGTTGTATCAGGCTCCGCATCCTCAGTGTAGTGAGGGGGGGGTTGGGTTGGACTGGGATTGGTGCAGCGGTGGGGGCAGTTACAAGCACAGATCTCCCTGTTTAGCTTTTAATAAAGCAGCTGACAGCCGCTTCTCCTCCTCTCCATCCCGCAGCTGTCAGCTGCTTTACTGAAAGCTATACAGGGAGATCGGTGCTTGTAACTGCCCCCACTGTTGCACCGATCACCCCCCCGTCCCCTGGGTCCTCCTCCTGGCTCCCCGGGTCCTCCATATGCTACCCTGGCTTTCCGGCTTCTCCTCTCCATCCCCCGGCTGTCAGCTGCTTTATTGAAAGCTATACAGGGAGATCGGTGCTTGTAACTGCCCCCACCGTCGCACCGATCACCCCACACTGTCCCCTGGATCCTCCTTCTGGCTTCCCGGGTCCTCCGTGTGCTTCTCTGGGTCCTCCTCTGGTCCCCTCCTCATCCCGGATCTGTTAGGATGGAGATCGAAGGAAGGAGTCGGTAAATATGTCATTTACTGGCTCCTTCCTTTTCTAAATACAGTGATCACTGACTCTGTTCATTCATAACTGAGCATCGTAAACTGAGTTTATGAATGAACAGGAGCCTCTGTCTCTTGTCCCCCGTGCAGTCGAAGCTGCAGAGAAAGGGACTGGGGAATCTGTGTCCTCAGTTTCTTTCCCTGTCTCAAAATAGGAGATGTCAGGAGTCTGTTTAGACCCCTGATATCTCACCAAAGACCCCCCCCCCAACAGGGCTGACTAAAAAAAAGAAGAAAAAGAATTGTGATAAATATTTAAAGGTTTAAATTGTAAAAATAATATAAAAAACAAAACAAAATAAACACTGACATCGTCCCCATCCCCCAAAATTGTAAAAAATAAATTTGTCAAAAAATAAATGAACAAGAATAAAAACTACTGACACAGTCCACGCCCCATCAGTGCTGCATATTAGTGCC